>NC_136513.1:42670272-42845272 GCF_053919585.1 Euprymna scolopes
TTCGTGCATACTTTTTCTTAGTGTGAATATATGAAATAATAATAAAAAAAAACTTTTTAAATGCGTCATAGGTTGAGACTTGACTGACGGTGCGGGACCTATTAGACTGGAGATTTCTTTTTTGGTCTTATCTAAGAGTGAGAGATTAGTGATAGATGCACCAGCCCAGATGTGGCAACAATACTCAATACATGGACGAATTGTGGTTGCGTAAATCTATCTATCTATCTATCTATCAATCTATCTATCTATCTATCTACATATCTATCTACCTATCTATATATCTATCTATCTATCTATCTTTATATCTATCTATCTATCTTTCTATCTATCTTTCTTTCTTTCTTTCTATCTATCTATCTATCTATCTATCTTTCTATCTATCTCTCTATCTCTCTATCTATCTATCTTTCTATCTATCTATCTATCTACCATACTTCTCTCGTTTTTCCTCTATCACTCTGTGATGCAATTAAAGCAAAGACCGAAATCAACTAAACACTTTTCTCAGATATGTGTAAGAGAGTAGTCGGGCAGAAGCAATAAATTATCTGTTATCTGTTATCTGTCATCTATCTGTTTTTCTATCTGTCTGTCTATCTATCCATCTATCTATTTATCTATCTCTCTATATAATTATCTATATATCTAGTGATGAATGGACAACAGAGATTTGAATCATCATGTTTTGATAGGTTATCAAACAATGTCAAACTCTGTGACCGATCAGTTTGCACCAGAAAGTACTCGAACAGGTAACCGAACGTGACGTGTCACATGTCACGTGTTCAAGTTTGCGCTAGTATAGTTAAGTTGGATTGACGACTTCGGATGAACAGGATGGGCTAAAATGTATCTCTCCATGAGGGGGGGAGAAGTCTAAGGATAGAGACGTGGAAAAACAACCCCAAGCCTTGATTGTCACTCACTCCTCTGCTGTGACAAATACATGGACCTGAAATAAATACATAAAATGTTATATCGTCTTGGGTCCGGTTTTGAGTGTTCCTTCTAATAGATTCCAGTTCCCTCAAGGATAGTTGACGAACCTCCCAGAAGGAACAATAGTAGGTATGCCGTTATGTATATGTTCGTATATGTTCTGACACGCACGCACCAACACCTAGATGAATCATAAGCCGCTAAATAGACATTAAGGATGAGGACAACAGTCCGTTATAGACCGCAAACACGATGTACATACATATAGTCCGTTTATGATAAGAACACACAGACATTTAGTAGTGCCACGTATACATATGCAACACACCACGATTCAACTGTATACACATATATAGACGCAAATACATGACAAACGCAAACACTATAAACACACGTGCGTTAATGTGGTACAGTATACACACGATCATATAAACACCATCCCACTACGTAACATAAGTTTGCAAGAAATGCAATGGTTATATTAATTTTGTATTCGTGTCTAGACTTGCATTGTGCAAATATATGTAAGAAAAAAATAAAAATAATTACAAAAAATGTCCGTAGAGATATACCAGAACATTTGCATCTACGTGTCTTGTTGATGTGGTTGACCTAAAGTGAACACAAATTCTCTCATACATGGACGCACTGGATAGTAAGCCAGAATCATATTCGTTATCGGAACCAACCAGACGCGTCTCTGTATCAGCCAAAACCAACTCTGCAACCACCCACCCAATCGCAAAAGAGTTATCGATCTGCCAGTCCTACCGATGTTTGGATCGGACAGATGCCTCTATGTTGAGTCAAATTAAGCCGCGAGCTTCACGTTACTCAGTACTTTTCCGACTACGTGACCCGTTTCATAGGCGCGAAAACTCATCCAGAGAAAACTGTAGACGCACAAATGCCTGTGTTTTCTTTCTTTGTTTTCGAAATTCTCATGTTATAGGTTCGAATCTGACTGGGTCCGCTTGCGATTATGTTGCTAGATTATTGTGATGAAATAATGTTTTCATTGTCTAAAAATTATTGCAATTTTTGTTACTGTGTTCATTTTTCGAAAACGTAATGCCTCATTGGTTTAAAATATAAAGAGGACTTAAATATAAGGTACCGTTACTTCAGAAAGAATACCGAGTTATTTTTCTGTTTCACAAGTAATTCTTATGTAGGGTTCAACTGTGTTAAATTTGTAATTGTTTATAGTTTTGAGATGAGGTGTTTTCATTGATTGAGATTGTCGGACTGACTTCCTCATCTTGGTTGTTATCGTCACAACGTTTCGGCCGTTTTGCCTTCCGGCCTTCATCAGGTGTTTTGTGTCAAACGGTTCCCCAGTTCGATACAAAACTCCTGATGAAGGCCGGAGGGAAAAACGACCGAAACGCTGTGACGATAACAACCAAGATGAGGAAGTCAGCCCGACAATCTCAATCAATGTGTTAAATTTGTCTTGTATTTTTAACAATTTGTGTTCCTGTGTTTTGGCTGTCCAAGAGAAGATGTCAGTGCCGCGCATCAATCTGTTTTCACTAACGATATCCACTGCCCATAACAAAACGGGGAGAACAGGAAAAGTTAATTCAGCAGGTGCGTGTGTGTAACCGTTCAATGCTCTACGCACAACTCGTTGATGAAGAGGGACAGTATCGGAATTACTCTCTAAGAAGAATTTCTCAGTTAACGAGGAGCTACGTCGATACTAAATATACGTACAGCTTCCATATATAACATAGCGCGTATGACGCGCGTATGATGAAATCAGCAGTAATTGTAGGATAACTGACAAGCGAAAATATTAGCAGCAGCCGTCTTGGCACATATGCAAATGAATCAAGTGTGGACGCGCTGACGACACGGAAAAAAAAAGATAGTGCGTGGTCGAGCAAAAAAGAGGAGCATGTATATTTCGGGGAAGATGAACCTGTGAAGTCGAGGGCAAGAAAGGTATTATATCAGTGTTTTCCTTCTCCTAGAGAGGTTGCCTTCATCACGGCATTCGGAGCCCCCTCCACCCATCATGCCATTTGATCCATGACTGGAACTTAGGTTGCTGGGCACCAGAGCATATTCTACACGCCGGTGGGTATTATATGCCGCAGCTTACAGGTCCTAAGCTACTCTGGAGTTTTCTGTCAGGGTTACCTCACCCTTAGCCTTTGGTTAAAAGAACCTTGGCCCACAAGGCAGTGGAGGTCCAGTTATATGGCGCAGGACACTCGCCGTTCATCAGAACCCCGTCTGCATGGCAGTGGCCACGGCGTGCACGTGAGGTTGATTTGTCTGGGAGAAGCACAGTATGACGCTAAGACATGTGTGCTTTTAACACACGTCCACACCAGACCTTGGCCACCATATATATATATATATATATATATATATATATATATATATATATATATATAATATATATATATATATATATATATATATATATATATAGAGAGAGAGAGAGAGAGAGAGAGAGAAAATAAAAAGGAACAAACCGTATTATGTGTTCATCAACGTTTCGTCTTTATTTCGAGACTTCCTCTGGATGAATAAGATTAAGAAACAAAAAATACCAGTACAAAATATTTGAAAATGTTTCACGTGCACAGTGTAACGCAGTTCTATTTCAGAGAAACGGAAAAAAGACGTTGAAAATTCAAAAAGGAGGGGGAGGGCTGACGCTGTTAAAGAGAAGAAATTTTAGTGACGTCATATAGTCGTTAATGTAATTTTAAAACTATGAACGCAAGTTAATATTCTTATTGGGAAAAAGATATATCTGTTGAAATTCAAATATAAGTTTGTAACAGAAATGAAATGAGTGTTTTTTGTGTAATTTATTGATTGAGATTATGTGTTAATTATTACATGGGGTGTTTAAATGGTGTGAGAAAGTTAACCTGTGTCTACAGTTAAATAATGTTCTTTTAATAAAAGTTTAATTATTAATGGCGCTATGTTATAGAAACCTCTACGTTGTTTAATAGTGCTTAAAATTCTCATAATACGGTTTGTTCCTTTATATTTTCTCTATTTTGTCGGAATACTATTTCCATCATTTTCATCATATATATATAAATATATATATATATATATACGTGTGTGTGTGTGTGTGTGTGTGTGTATGTGTGTGTGTATCAAAATGAAATACGTATGATATAAGCCAAATTACAACGCAATAACTTAATTGCTAATTACTAATGCTTTCTACTCAGTCATAGCTGACGGAACGCGAGCATAATACCCTGTAGATTAAATAACAGGTTCCATTCGAAATTCTGTCTGGATTCCTGAAGTCGACAGAAAGATTCCCGAGTTTGACAGAAACATTTCCTAGTTCGATAAGATACTCTTGGATAATGTCAGATGCTACATTGGCCGAAACGTTATGCAAAAATAACCCACAAAATTAAAATAGTTACGCCAATATGCAATAGCAATATTTCTGTGAGGGAAACTACAGGAAAGCGACGAGATCGTTGCCGCTTTAGATGATTCTGTGTAAGAAAACACTTAACGTAACATCCCCAATACCACATGTTAGGACTATTCGATTTTTGTGAAAGCCTCCTATTTTTATTAAAAAATAAAAAGTTGAAAACTACGAAGACAGGAGTATTACCATTAAAACGAGCAACCTTTCTGTTGTAGTTTTTATTTTTCTGCATAGTCATCTTTATTCTCAATGCACATTTGCGAGCATCTTTTGATGCCCCAGTTGTAAAAGTCCGGAGCCCACTTTGGCACTCATATCTATGTCGCAACTCTGAAATCGACGAACCGATCTCTCAACTATGCTGGCATAAACTGCATCTGATTAGTAAACGTACAACAAACGCTGGTGAATGTTGATCGGTTATTTTTTTCTGCATGGCGAAATTCAATACCACATCTCCGCTTCCGGAGCAGTTAGTGACAGGGATTGTTTTTCAGAGTCTCACACCGTCAATATCTGAAACAAAGAGATCAAACTTTCAGGTTATGAATGCATAAGTTGAGTCATCATAACAATGCAATTTGTAATCTCCTCTGATCTATTCGGGCGGAAAAAAAACAATAAGAAGCATTATTTTTTACCGCCTCTCGTGTATATATATATATATATATATATAAATATATATATAAATATATATAAATATATATATATATATATATATATATATTCACCTGCTATCTTGCACATTCCAACGGAGAGGTCTTTACGTGCAATTGTTTAAATTCTTCTTGCATTTCGTTTATCGGGTATATTTGCCAGCTATTTTTCTAATTTTTTTTTTCCATTAGTCAGGTTGCACATAATTATTCGAATGATGGAGATCTTCCTAAGATTGTAGATCTTTTTTCATGTCGTACATAAGTCATTGGTACTTTTTATCTTTTCCTTCTCAGATCTGTTTAAGCCAGAATCCTTGGGGACACGTACTTTAAATAAATACGCTATTCCATGCGTAATATATTCTGTTTATATTCCACATGAGTTAAGTCATTAGTTTTAGTAAAAATCACTTATTTAAGAAATCCAGTGCCAACATACAAGGAGGATCGATATATTGATTAAAAAATCGCTACCATTCTTCAACTGGGTTTTATTTGAAGCTACTCAACTCCAGACATTTGTATAAAACTCGTTGAATATATAAAATCCAGTTCAGGTAAAACTTGTAAATATAATTTACTCAGATCTGAACGAGTCTACTTCATCCGAAAGAAACACGTTAATGGCAGACGTCATATGCTAATTAGACCAGGTCATCAACTAATCAAATGCGAACAGAGTCTCGTAATGGGCCACTCGATTAAAATCTTCTTGTGAGTTCGTCGATAAACGTCGTCTCCAACTCAATAGCCTACCTTTCAGTCATTTGAAACCACTTGAGAAATTCGGATAGCTATTCACGCAAAGTCTCGCTTGCATTTCGGTCGTCTGGCGTGGACGGACGTGTGCCGTTATTTCCATACGTGTTGAAGACAACGACTGCGTATAAAAAGGGTTGGTCTTACAATTCAAACCGTTCATTATCACCTGCTACGTGCACTTAGACTTTCTCACTTTCTAACATCGAACAAAAGCTAAATAAAAGACGAGCCATTAGTATTCGAATATTTGCCTTGAAATATAACTCGATTATACGATGGACGTCTGCGTACTTTTAAATAAAAGTAGCCTATTGTAGGTGTTATATGTGAGAAATGTGGCTGTTGCGGCTGGGTTTGAGTTCTGGAAACATTACTGCATAATTTTTATAAATATCTTTTCGGTAGATATGAATTTATATATAGCCCATTCTACTAACTGTATTATTTGAACTTTTCAATCTGTGCAGTTAACTACTTAATCACTGTCACTGCCGATGCGTTTAGTCGGCATGAACTTTTTGTTACAGATACCTTTTTGTTACAGATATCTTTTTGTTACAGATATCTTTTTGTTACATCAAGCAGCATGAGTTCAAACAGTGTGCAGTTGATGATTGTGCAACGAACGCTGATCATGTTTAACTCCCGACGCAAACACGCTTAAAGAAGATAGCGATTGTCTCTCGGAACGAAAGTAAGGATTAAGAATGGTCTTACTTAGACTAAGGAACTCCTGCGCCTTATAGTAAACAATCGTATTTTTTTTTTTTTTTGGTCGTAAGGAAGAGCCATCCAGATGAGATCTCACTTCATTGTTTTGCTTATAAGTCTTCTTCTTCTTCTTCTTCTTCACTGTCTTCTTATTCTTCACCTTCTTCTTTTTCTTCTTCTTTTTCATCTCCTTCTTCTTCACTTCCTTCTTCTTCTTCGTCGTCGTCGTTTTCAGCTTTTTAATCTTCTTCTCTTTCTCCTTCTTCTCTTTCTTCTTCTTCGTCGTCGTCGTCTTCATCTCCTTCCTGTTTTCTTTCTTCTTACCATTTGTCGTCGTCTTCACCTTATTGTTGTTGTTGTTGTTGTTGTTGTTGTTCTTCTTCTTCTTCTTCTTCTTCTTCGTCATTGTCGTCGTCGTCGTCGTATTAATCTTTTTTCCTTTTTCTTCTTCTCCTTCTTCTCCTTCTTCATCTTCTTCACTTTCTTCGTCTTCGTTTACATCAAGAATGCACTAAAACACTTGATTTGCGAAGGTATTACTTAGTGTTGGGATGATTAATCGGAATCGGGAATCGAAAAAAATCATAACTTTTGGGCGTATGTATATCGGAATCGGAAAAATATGTGCCTATTTCCAATGCAAAAAACGATTACTTTAACTACTGTTTTATTATTATTCCTAACCTTCTTGCAGCTGGGGGTTGCTTAGGCGTTTCTTTCACGATATACGCCCCTGTTAATACAATTGTTTTGCATCTATTCTTTTGCATCTATTCTTTTGAATCTATTGTCTTTCATCTATTAGTTTGCATCTATTGTATTTCATCTATTGTTTTGCATCTATTGTTTTGCATCCATTGTTTTGCATCTATTGTTTTGCATCTATTGTTTTGTATCTATTGTTTTGCATCTATTGTTTTGCATCTATTGTTTTGTATCTATGGTTTTGCATCTATTGTTTTGCATCTATTGTTTTGCTTCAATTCTTTTGCATCTATTCTTTTGCGTCTATTGTTTTGCATCTATTGTTTTGCATCTATTGTTTTGCATTTATTGTTTTGTATCTATTGTTTTGCGTCTATTGTTTTGCGTCTATTGTTTTTAATCTATTGTTTTGCATCTATTGTTTTGCATTTATTGTTTTGCATCTATTGTTTTTCATCTATTGTTTTTAATCTATTTTTTGCATCTATTGTTTTTTATCTATTGTTTTTCATCTATTGTTTTTCATCTATTGTTTTGCATCTATTGTTTTTTATCTATTGTTTTGTGTCTATTGTTTTGCATCTATTGTTTTGCATCTATTCTTTTTCATCTATTGTTTTGCGTCTATTGTATTGCATCTATTGTTTTTCATCTATTGTTTTGCATCTATTGTATTGCATCTATTGTTTTTCATCTATTGTTTTGCATCTATTGTTTTGCATCTATTGTTTTGCGTCTATTGTTTTTAATCTATTGTTTAGCATCTATTGTTTTGCATCTATTGTTTTGCATCTATTGTTTTGCATCTATTGTTTTGCATCTATTCTTTTTCATCTATTGTTTTGCGTCTATTGTATTGCATCTATTCTTTTTCATCCATTGTTTTGCATCTATTGTATTGCATCTATTGTATTTAATCTATTGTTTTGCATCTATTGTTTTGCATCTATTGTTTTGCGTCTATTGTTTTGCATCTATTGTTTTGCATCTATTGTTTTGCATCTATTCTTTTTCATCTATTGTTTAGCATCTATTCTTTTTCATCTATTGTTTTGCATCTATTGTATTGCATCTATTGTTTTGCGTCTATTGTTTTGCATCTATTGTTTTGCATCTATTGTTTTGCCTCTATTGTTTTGCATCTATTGTTTTTAATCTATTCTTTTTAATCTATTGTTTTGCGTCTATTGTATTGCATCTATTCTTTTTCCTCTATTGTTTTGCGTCTATTGTCTTTAATCTATTGTTTTGCATCTATTGTTTTTCATCTATTGTTTTGCGTCTATTGTTTTTAATCTATTGTTTTTCATCTATTGTTTTTCATCTATTGTTTTGCACCTATTGTTTTGCGTCTATTGTTTTGCATCTATTGTTTTTCATCTATTGTTTTTCATCTATTGTTTTGCATCTATTGTTTTTCATCTATTGTTTTGCGTCTATTGTTTTGTATCTATTGTTTTTCATCTATTGTTTTTAATCTATTGCTTTGCATCTATTGTTTTGCATCTATTGTTTTGCATCTATTGTTTTTAATCTACTGTTTTGCGTCTATTGTTTTTCATCTATTGTTTTGCATCTATTGTTTTTCATCTATTGTTTTGCATCTATTGTTTTGCATCTATTGTTTTGCATCTATTGTTTTTAATCTATAGCTTTGAATCTATTGTTTTTCATCTATTGTTTTGCATCTATTGTTTTTCATCTATTGTTTTGCGTCTATATTTTTCATCTATTGTTTTGCATCTATTGTTTTGCATCTATTGTATTTCATCTATTGTTTTGCATCTATTGTTTTTCATCTATTGTTTTTCGTCTATTGTTTTTCATCTATTGTTTTGCATCTATTGTTTTGCATCTATTGTTTTGCGTCTATTGTTTTTAATCTATTGTTTTTATCTATTGTTTTTCATCTATTGTTTTGCATCTATTGTTTTTCATCTATTGTTTTGCGTCTATTGTTTTTAATCTATTGTTTTTATCTATTGTTTTTCATCTATTGTTTTACATCTATTGTTTTGCGTCTATTGTTTTGCATCTATTGTTTTTAATCTATTGTTTTTAATCTATTGTTTTGCATCTATTGTTTTTCATCTATTGTTTTGCGTCTATTGTTTTTCATCTATTGTTTTGCGTCTATTGTTTTGCATCTATTGTTTTTCATCTATTGTTTTGAATCTATTGTTTTGCATCTATTGTTTTTCATCTATTGTTTTTCATCTATTGTTTTGCATCAATTGTTTTGCGTCTATTGTTTTGCATCTATTGTTTTTCATCTATTGTTTTGCATCTATTGTTTTTCATCTATTGTTTTGCATCTATTGTTTTTCATCTATTGTTTTGCATCTATTGTTTTTAATCTATTGTCTTTAATCTATTGTTTTGCATCTATTGTTTGCATCTATTGTTTTGCATCTATTGTTTTGCATCTATTGTTTTTAATCTATTGTTTTGCATCTATTGTTTTTCATCTATTGTTTTTCATCTATTGTGTTTCATCTATTGTTTTGCATCTATTGTTTTTCATCTATTGTTTTGCATCTATTGTTCTTCATCTATTGTTTTTAATCTATTGTTTTGCATCTATTGTTTTTCATCTATTGTTTTTCATCTATTGTTTTGCATCTATTGTGTTGCATCTATTGTTTTTCATCTATTGTTTTTCATCTATTGTTTTGCGTCTATTGTTTTGCATCTATTGTTTTTCATCTATTGTTTTTAATCTATTGTTTTTCATCTATTGTTTTTCATCTATTGTTTTGCATCTATTGTTTTGCGTCTATTGTTTTGTATCTATTGTTTTTCATCTATTGTTTTGCGTCTATTGTTTTGCATCTGTTGTTTTTCATCTATTGTTTTTCATCTATTGTTTTTCATCTATTGTTTTGCATCTATTGTTTTTCATCTATTGTTTTTCATCTATTGTTTTTCATCTATTGTTTTTCATCTATTGTTTTGCGTCTATTGTTTTCATCTATTGTTTTTCATCTATTGTTTTTCATCTATTGTTTTTCATCTATTGTTTTTCATCTATTGGTTTGCATCTATTGTTTTTAATCTATTGTTTTTCATCTATTGTTTTTCATCTATTGTTTTTAATCTATTGTTTTGCATCTATTGTTTTTCATCTATTGTTTTTCATCTATTGTTTTTCATCTATTGTATTTCATCTATGGTTTTTAATCTATTGTTTTGCATCTATTGTTTTGCATCTATTGTTTTTCCTCTATTGTTTTTCATCTATCGTTTTTTATCTATTGTTTTGCGTCTATTGTTTTGCATCTATTGTTTTGCATGTATTGTTTTGCATCTATTGTTTTTCATCTATTGTTTTGCATCTATTGTTTTTGATCTATTGTTTTGCATCTATTGTTTTGCATCTATTGTTTTGCATCTATTGTTTTTCATCTATTGTTTTGCGTCTATTGTTTTAATCTATTGTTTAGCATCTATTGTTTTGTATCTATTGTTTTTCATCTATTGTTTTTCATCTATTGTTTTTCATCTATTGTTTTTCATCTATTGTTTTGCATCTATTCTTTTTCATCTATTGTTTTGCATCTATTGTTTTGCATCTATTGTTTTGCATCTATTGTTTTGCGTCTATTGTTTTTCATCTATTGTTTTGCATCTATTGTTTTGCATCTATTGTTTTGCCTCTATTGTTTTGCATCTATTGTTTTTCATCTATTGTTTTTCATCTATTGTTTAGACTATTGTTTTGCATCTATTGTTTTTCATCTATTGTTTTGCGTCTATTGTTTTTCATCTATTGTTTTGCATCTATTGTTTTGCGTCTATTGTTTTTCATCTATTGTTTGGCGTCCATTGTTTTGCATCTATTGTTTTTAATCTACTGTTTTGCGTCTATTGTTTTTCATCTATTGTTTTGCATCTATTGTTTTTCATCTATTGTTTTGCATCTATTGTTTTGCATCTATTGTTTTGCATCTATTGTTTTTAATCTATAGCTTTGAATCTATTGTTTTTCATCTATTGTTTTGCATCTATTGTTTTTCATCTATTGTTTTGCGTCTATATTTTTCATCTATTGTTTTGCATCTATTGTTTTGCATCTATTGTATTTCATCTATTGTTTTGCATCTATTGTTTTTCATCTATTGTTTTTCGTCTATTGTTTTTCATCTATTGTTTTGCATCTATTGTTTTGCATCTATTGTTTTGCGTCTATTGTTTTTAATCTATTGTTTTTATCTATTGTTTTTCATCTATTGTTTTGCATCTATTGTTTTTCATCTATTGTTTTGCGTCTATTGTTTTTAATCTATTGTTTTTATCTATTGTTTTTCATCTATTGTTTTACATCTATTGTTTTGCGTCTATTGTTTTGCATCTATTGTTTTTAATCTATTGTTTTTAATCTATTGTTTTGTATCTATTGTTTTTCATCTATTGTTTTGCGTCTATTGTTTTTCATCTATTGTTTTGCGTCTATTGTTTTGCATCTATTGTTTTTCATCTATTGTTTTGCATCTATTGTTTTGCATCTATTGTTTTTCATCTATTGTTTTTCATCTATTGTTTTGCATCAATTGTTTTGCGTCTATTGTTTTGCATCTATTGTTTTTCATCTATTGTTTTGCATCTATTGTTTTTCATCTATTGTTTTGCATCTATTGTTTTTCATCTATTGTTTTGCATCTATTGTTTTTAATCTATTGTCTTTAATCTATTGTTTTGCATCTATTGTTTGCATCTATTGTTTTGCATCTATTGTTTTGCATCTATTGTTTTTAATCTATTGTTTTGCATCTATTGTTTTTCATCTATTGTTTTTCATCTATTGTGTTTCATCTATTGTTTTGCATCTATTGTTTTTCATCTATTGTTTTGCATCTATTGTTCTTCATCTATTGTTTTTAATCTATTGTTTTGCATCTATTGTTTTTCATCTATTGTTTTTCATCTATTGTTTTTCATCTATTGTTTTGCATCTATTGTGTTGCATCTATTGTTTTTCATCTATTGTTTTTCATCTATTGTTTTGCGTCTATTGTTTTGCATCTATTGTTTTTCATCTATTGTTTTTAATCTATTGTTTTTCATCTATTGTTTTTCATCTATTGTTTTGCATCTATTGTTTTGCGTCTATTGTTTTGTATCTATTGTTTTTCATCTATTGTTTTGCGTCTATTGTTTTGCATCTGTTGTTTTTCATCTATTGTTTTTCATCTATTGTTTTTCATCTATTGTTTTGCATCTATTGTTTTTCATCTATTGTTTTTCATCTATTGTTTTTCATCTATTGTTTTTCATCTATTGTTTTGCGTCTATTGTTTTCATCTATTGTTTTTCATCTATTGTTTTTCATCTATTGTTTTTCATCTATTGTTTTTCATCTATTGGTTTGCATCTATTGTTTTTAATCTATTGTTTTTCATCTATTGTTTTTCATCTATTGTTTTTAATCTATTGTTTTGCATCTATTGTTTTTCATCTATTGTTTTTCATCTATCGTTTTTCATCTATTGTATTTCATCTATGGTTTTTAATCTATTGTTTTGCATCTATTGTTTTGCATCTATTGTTTTCCTCTATTGTTTTTCATCTATCGTTTTTTATCTATTGTTTTGCGTCTATTGTTTTGCATCTATTGTTTTGCATGTATTGTTTTGCATCTATTGTTTTTCATCTATTGTTTTGCATCTATTGTTTTTGATCTATTGTTTTGCATCTATTGTTTTGCATCTATTGTTTTGCATCTATTGTTTTTCATCTATTGTTTTGCGTCTATTGTTTTAATCTATTGTTTTGCATCTATTGTTTTGTATCTATTGTTTTTCATCTATTGTTTTTCATCTATTGTTTTTCATCTATTGTTTTTCATCTATTGTTTTGCATCTATTCTTTTTCATCTATTGTTTTGCATCTATTGTTTTGCATCTATTGTTTTGCATCTATTGTTTTGCATCTATTGTTTTGCGTCTATTGTTTTTCATCTATTGTTTTGCATCTATTGTTTTGCATCTATTGTTTTGCCTCTATTGTTTTGCATCTATTGTTTTGCATCTATTGTTTTTCATCTATTGTTTAGCATCTATTGTTTTGCATCTATTGTTTTTCATCTATTGTTTTGCGTCTATTGTTTTTCATCTATTGTTTTGCATCTATTGTTTTGCGTCTATTGTTTTTCATCTATTGTTTGGCGTCCATTGTTTTGCATCTATTGTTTTTAATATATTGTTTTGCATCTATTGTTTTGCGTCTATTGTTTTGCATCTATTGTTTTTCTTCTATTGTATAGCATCTATTGTTTTGCATCTATTGTTTTGCATCTATTGTTTTGCGTCTATTGTTTTTCATCTATGGTTTTGCGTCTATTGTTTTGCATCTATTGTTTTTAATCTATTGTTTTGCATCTATTGTTTTTCATCTATTGTTTTGCATCTATTGTGTTTCATCTATTGTTTTGCATCTATTGTTTTTCATCTATTGTTTTGCATCTATTGTTCTTCATCTATTGTTTTTAATCTATTGTTTTGCATCTATTGTTTTTCATCTATTGTTTTTCATCTATTGTTTTTCATCTATTGTTTTGCATCTATTGTGTTGCATCTATTGTTTTTCATCTATTGTTTTTCATCTATTGTTTTGCGTCTATTGTTTTGCATCTATTGTTTTTCATCTATTGTTTTTAATCTATTGTTTTTCATCTATTGTTTTTCATCTATTGTTTTGCATCTATTGTTTTGCGTCTATTGTTTTGTATCTATTGTTTTTCATCTATTGTTTTGCGTCTATTGTTTTGCATCTATTGTATTTCATCTATTGTTTTTCATCTATTGTTTTTCATCTATTGTTTTGCATCTATTGTTTTTCATCTATTGTTTTTCATCTATTGTTTTTCATCTATTGTTTTTCATCTATTGTTTTGCGTCTATTGTTTTCATCTATTGTTTTTCATCTATTGTTTTTCATCTATTGTTTTTCATCTATTGTTTTTCATCTATTGGTTTGCATCTATTGTTTTTAATCTATTGTTTTGCATCTATTGTTTTTCATCTATTGTTTTTCATCTATTGTTTTTCATCTATTGTATTTCATCTATGGTTTTTAATCTATTGTTTTGCATCTATTGTTTTGCATCTATTGTTTTTCCTCTATTGTTTTTCATCTATCGTTTTTTATCTATTGTTTTGCGTCTATTGTTTTGCATCTATTGTTTTGCATGTATTGTTTTGCATCTATTGTTTTTCATCTATTGTTTTGCATCTATTGTTTTTGATCTATTGTTTTGCATCTATTGTTTTGCATCTATTGTTTTGCATCTATTGTTTTTCATCTATTGTTTTGCGTCTATTGTTTTAATCTATTGTTTAGCATCTATTGTTTTGTATCTATTGTTTTTCATCTATTGTTTTTCATCTATTGTTTTTCATCTATTGTTTTTCATCTATTGTTTTGCATCTATTCTTTTTCATCTATTGTTTTGCATCTATTGTTTTGCATCTATTGTTTTGCATCTATTGTTTTGCGTCTATTGTTTTTCATCTATTGTTTTGCATCTATTGTTTTGCATCTATTGTTTTGCCTCTATTGTTTTGCATCTATTGTTTTGCATCTATTGTTTTTCATCTATTGTTTAGCATCTATTGTTTTGCATCTATTGTTTTTCATCTATTGTTTTGCGTCTATTGTTTTTCATCTATTGTTTTGCATCTATTGTTTTGCGTCTATTGTTTTTCATCTATTGTTTGGCGTCCATTGTTTTGCATCTATTGTTTTTAATATATTGTTTTGCATCTATTGTTTTGCGTCTATTGTTTTGCATCTATTGTTTTCTTCTATTGTATAGCATCTATTGTTTTGCATCTATTGTTTTGCATCTATTGTTCTGCGTCTATTGTTTTTCATCTATGGTTTTGCGTCTATTGTTTTGCATCTATTGTTTAGCATCTATTGTTTTGCATCTATTGTTTTTCATCTATTGTTTTGCATCTATTGTTTTGCATCTATTGTTTTGCATCTATTGTTTTTCATCTATTGTTTTTCATCTATTGTTTTCCATCTATTGTTTTGCGTCTATTGTTTTTAATCTATTTTTTTGCTTCCATTGTTTTTCATCTATTGTTTTTCATCTATTGTTTAGCACCTATTGTTTTGCATCTATTGTTTTGCATCTATTGTTTTGCATCTATTGTTTTTCATCTATTGTTTTGCGTCTATTGTTTTAATCTATTGTTTAGCATCTATTGTTTTGTATCTATTGTTTTTCATCTATTGTTTTTCATCTATTGTTTTTCATCTATTGTTTTTCATCTATTGTTTTGCATCTATTCTTTTTCATCTATTGTTTTGCATCTATTGTTTTGCATCTATTGTTTTGCATCTATTGTTTTGCATCTATTGTTTTGCGTCTATTGTTTTTCATCTATTGTTTTGCATCTATTGTTTTGCATCTATTGTTTTGCCTCTATTGTTTTGCATCTATTGTTTTGCATCTATTGTTTTTCATCTATTGTTTAGCATCTATTGTTTTGCATCTATTGTTTTTCATCTATTGTTTTGCGTCTATTGTTTTTCATCTATTGTTTTGCATCTATTGTTTTGCGTCTATTGTTTTTCATCTATTGTTTTGCGTCCATTGTTTTGCATCTATTGTTTTTAATATATTGTTTTGCATCTATTGTTTTGCGTCTATTGTTTTGCATCTATTGTTTTTCTTCTATTGTATAGCATCTATTGTTTTGCATCTATTGTTTTGCATCTATTGTTTTGCGTCTATTGTTTTTCATCTATGGTTTTGCGTCTATTGTTTTGCATCTATTGTTTAGCATCTATTGTTTTGCATCTATTGTTTTTCATCTATTGTTTTGCATCTATTGTTTTTCATCTATTGTTTTGCATCTATTGTTTTTCATCTATTGTTTTTCATCTATTGTTTTTCATCTATTGTTTTGCGTCTATTGTTTTTAATCTATTTTTTTGCTTCCATTGTTTTTCATCTATTGTTTTTCATCTATTGTTTAGCACCTATTGTTTTGCATCTATTGTTTTGCATCTATTGTTTTTCATCTATTGTTTTGCATCTATTGTTTTTCATCTATTGTTTTGCATCTATTGTTTTTCATCTATTGTTTTGCATCTATTGTTTTCCATTTATTGTTTTTCATCTATTCTTGTCATCTATTATTTTGTATCTATTGTTTTGAATCTACTGTTTTGCGTCTATTGTTTTTCATCTATGGTTTTGCATCTATTGTTTTGCATCTATTGTTTTTCATCTATTGTTTTTCATCTATTGTTTTTCATCTATTGTTTTTCATCTATTGTTTTGCATCTATTGTTTAGCATCTATTGTTTTTCATCTATTGTTTAGCATCTATTGTTTTCCATTTATTGTTTTTCATCTATTCTTGTCATCTATTATTTTGTATCTATTGTTTTGAATCTACTGTTTTGCGTCTATTGTTTTTCATCTATGGTTTTGCATCTATGGTTTTGCATCTATTGTTTTTGATCTATTGTTTTTCATCTATTGTATTTCATCTATTGTTTTTCATCTATTGTTTTGCATCTATTGTTTAGCATCTATTGTTTTTCATCTATTGTTTAGCATCTATAGTTTTTCATCTATTGTTTTTCATCTATTGTTTTTCATCTATTGTTTTTCATCTATTGTTTTGCGTCTATTGTTTGTCATCTATTGTTTTGCATCTATTTTTTTGCATCTATTGTTTTTCATCTATTGTTTTGCGTCTATTGTTTTGCGTCTATTGTTTTTCATCTATTGTTTTGCATCTATTGTTTTGCATCTATTGTTTTGCATCTATTGTTTTTCATCTATTGTTTTGCGTCTATTGTTTTTAATCTATTGTTTTGCGTCTATTGTGTTGCATCTATTGTTTTTCATCTATTGTTTAGCATCTATTGTTTAGCATCTATTGTTTTTAATCTATTGTTTTGCGTCTATTGTTTTTCATCTATTGTTTTGCATCTATTGTTTTGCGTCTATTGTTTTTCATCTATTGTTTTTCGTCCATTGTTTTGCATCTATTGTTTTTAATATATTGTTTTTCATCTATTGTTTGCGTCTATTGTTTTGCATCTATTGTTTTTCATCTATTGTTTAGCATCTATTGTTTTGCATCTATTGTTTTGCATCTATTGTTTTGCGTCTATTGTTTTTCATCTATTGTTTTGAATCTATTGTTTTTCATCTATTGTTTTGCATCTATTGTTTTTCATCTATTGTTTTGCATCTATTGTTTTTCATCTATTGTTTTTCATCTATTGTTTTTCATCTATTGTTTTGCATCTATTGTTTTGCATCTATTGTTTTGCATCTATTGTTTTTCATCTATTGTTAAGAATCTATTGATTTTCATCTATTGTTTTTCATCTATTGTTTTTCATCTATTGTTTTTCATCAATTGTTGTGCATCTATTATTTTTCATCTATTGTTTTTCATCTATTGTTTTTCATCTATTGTTTTTTATCTATTGTTTTGCATCTATTGTTTTGCATCTATTGTTTTTTATCTATTGTTTTGCATCTATTGTTTTTCATCTATTGTTTTTCATCTATTGTTTTTCATCTATTGTATAGAATCTATTGTTTTGCATCTATTGTTTTTCATCTATTGTTTTGTATCTATTGTTTTGCATCTATTGTTTTGCATCTATTGTTTTTCATCTATTGTTGTTCATCTATTGTTTTGCATCTATTGTTTTGCATCTATTGTTTTGCATCTATTGTTTTGCATATATTGTTTTTCATCTATTGTTTTTCATTTATTGTTTTTAATCTATTGTCAAGCATCTATTGTTTTTCATCTATGGTTTTTCATCTATTGTTTTTCATCTATTGTTTTTCATCTATTTTTTGCATCTATTGTTTTTCATCTATTGTTTTTTCATCTATTGTTTTGCATCTATTGTTTTTCATCTATTGTTTTTCATCTATTGTTTTGCATCTATTGCTTTGCATCTATTGTTTTTCATCTATTGTTTTGCCTCTATTGTTTTTCATCTGTTGTTTTTCATCTATTGTTTTTAATCTATTGTTTTTCATCTATTGTTTTGCGTCTATTGTTTTTCATCTATTGTTTTGCATCTATTTTTTGCGTCTATTGTTTTTCATCTATTGTTTTTCGTCCATTGTTTTGCATCTATTGTTTTTAATATATTGTATTTCATCTATTGTTTGCGTCTATTGTTTTGCATCTATTGTTTTTCATCTATTGTTTAGCATCTATTGTTTTGCATCTATTGTTTTGCATCTATAATTTTGCGTCTATTGTTTTTAATCTATTGTTTTGCGTCTATTGTTTTTAATCTATTGTTTTGCATCTATTGATTTTCATCTATTGTTTTTCATCTATTGTTTAGCATCTATTGTTTAGCATCTATTGTTTTGCATCTATTGTTTTTCATCTATTGTTTTGCATGTATTGTTTTTCATCAATTGTTTTGCATCTATTGTTTTTCATCTATTGTTTTGCATCTATTGTTTTTCATCTATTGTTTTTAATCTATTCTTGTCATCTATTCTTTTGTATCTATTGTTTTGCATCTATTGTTTTGCGTCTATTTTTTTTTTCATCTATTGTTTTGCATCTATTGTTTTTCATCTATTGATTTGCATCTATTGTTTTTCATCTATTGTTTTTCATCTATTGTTTTTCATCTATTGTTTAGCATCTATTGTTTTGCATCTATTGTTTTTAATCTATGTTTTGCATCTATTGTTTTTCATCTATTGTTTTGCATCTATTGTATAGCATCTATTGTTTTGCATCTATTGTTTTGCATCTATTGTTTTACATCTATTGTTTTTCATCTATTGTTTTGCATCTATTGTTTTGCATCTATTGTTTTTCATCTATTGTTTTTCATCTATTGTTTTTAATCTATTGTTTTGCATCTATTGTTTTTCATCTATTGTTTTTCATCTATTGTTTTGCGTCTATTGTTTTTCATCTATTGTTTTTAATCTATTGTTTTTCATCTATTGTTTTTAATCTATTGTTGTGCATCTATTGTTTTTCATCTATTGTTTTGCATCTATTGTTTTTCATCTA
This sequence comes from Euprymna scolopes, assembly GCF_053919585.1. Taxonomy (NCBI): domain Eukaryota; kingdom Metazoa; phylum Mollusca; class Cephalopoda; order Sepiida; family Sepiolidae; genus Euprymna; species Euprymna scolopes. The sequence goes on from NC_136513.1 coordinate 42,689,523, forward strand.
TTGTTTTGCATCTATTGTTTTTTATCTATTGTTTTGCATCTATTGTTTTTCATCTATTGTTTTTCATCTATTGTTTTTCATCTATTGTATAGCATCTATTTTTTTGCATCTATTGTTTTGCATCTATTGTTTTTAATCTATGGTTTTGCATCTATTGTTTTGCATCTATTGTTTTTCATCTATTGTTGTTCATCTATTGTTTTGCATCTATTGTTTTGCATCTATTGTTTTGCATCTATTGTTTTGCATATATTGTTTTGCATCTATTGTTTTGCATCTATTGTTTTGTATTTATTGTTTTGCATCTATTCTTTTGCATCTATTGTTTTTAATCTATTGTTTTTAATCTATTGTTTTTCATCTATTGGTTTGCATCTATTGGTTGACATCTATTGTTTTGCATCTATTGTTTTGCATCTATTGTTTTTCATCTATGGTTTTGCATCTATTGTTTTTCATCTATTGTTTTTCATCTATTGTTTTTCATCTATTGTTTTGCATCTATTGTTTTGCATCTATTGTTTTTCATCCATTGTTTTGCATCTATTGTTTTTCATCTATTGTTTTTCATCTATTGTGTTTCATCTATTGTTTTTCATCTATTGTTTTTCATCTATTGTTTTTCATCTATTGTTTTTCATCTATTGTTTTTCATCTATTGTTGTGCATCTATTGTTTTTCATCTATTGTTTTTCATCTATTTTTTTCATCTATTGTTTTTCATCCATTGTTTTTCATCTATTGTTTTTCATCTATTGTTTTGCATCTATTGTTTTGCATCTATTGTTTTGCATCTATTCTTTTGCATCTATTGTTTTTCATCTATTGTATTTCATCTATTGTTTAGCATCTATTGTTTTGCATCTATTGTTTTTCATCTATTGTTTTGCATCTATTGTTTTTCATCTATTGTTTTGCATCTATTGTTTTGCATCTATTGTTTTGCATCTATTTTTTTACATCTAATGTTTTTCATCTATTGTTTTTCCTCTATTGTTTTGCATCTATTGTTTTGCATCTATTGTTTTGTATCTATTGTTTTTCATCTATTGTTTTTCATCTATTGTTTTTCCTCTATTGATTTTAATCTATTGTCTTTCATCTATTGATTTGCATCTATTGTTTTTAATCTATTGTTTTGCATCTATTGCTTTCATCTATTGTTTTTCATCTATTGTTTTTCATCTATTGTTTGTCATCTATTGTTTTGCATCTATTGTTTTGCGTCTATTGTTTTGTATCTATTGTTTTTCATCTATTGTTTTGCGTCTATTGTTTTGCATCTGTTGTTTTTCATCTATTGTTTTTCATCTATTGTTTTTCATCTATTGTTTTGCATCTATTGTTTTTCATCTATTGTTTTTCATCTATTGTTTTTCATCTATTGTTTTTCATCTATTGTTTTGCGTCTATTGTTTTCATCTATTGTTTTTCATCTATTGTTTTTCATCTATTGTTTTTCATCTATTGTTTTGCATCTATTGGTTTGCATCTATTGTTTTTAATCTATTGTTTTTCATCTATTGTTTTTCATCTATTGTTTTTAATCTATTGTTTTTCATCTATTGTTTTTCATCTATTGTTTTTCATCTATTGTATTTCATCTATGGTTTTTAATCTATTGTTTTGCATCTATTGTTTTGCATCTATTGTTTTTCCTCTATTGTTTTTCATCTATCGTTTTTTATCTAATGTTTTGCGTCTATTGTTTTGCATCTATTGTTTTGCATGTATTGTTTTGCATCTATTGTTTTGCATCTATTGTTTTGCATCTATTGTTTTTGATCTATTGTTTTGCATCTATTGTTTTGCATCTATTGTTTTGCATCTATTGTTTTGCATCTATTGTTTTGCGTCTATTGTTTTAATCTATTGTTTAGCATCTGTTGTTTTGTATCTATTGTTTTTCATCTATTGTTTTTCATCTATTGTTTTTCATCTATTGTTTTTCATCTATTGTTTTGCATCTATTCTTTTTCATCTATTGTTTTGCATCTATTGTTTTGCATCTATTGTTTTGCATCTATTGTTTTGCATCTATTGTTTTGCATCTATTGTTTTGCGTCTATTGTTTTTCATCTATTGTTTTGCATCTATTGTTTTGCATCTATTCTTTTGCCTCTATTGTTTTGCATCTATTGTTTTGCATCTATTGTTTTTCATCTATTGTTTAGCATCTATTGTTTTGCATCTATTGTTTTTCATCTATTGTTTTGCGTCTATTGTTTTTCATCTTTTGTTTTGCATCTATTGTTTTGCGTCTATTGTTTTTCATCTATTGTTTTGCGTCCATTGTTTTGCATCTATTGTTTTTAATATATTGTTTTGCATCTATTGTTTTGCGTCTATTGTTTTGCATCTATTGTTTTTCTTCTATTGTATAGCATCTATTGTTTTGCATCTATTGTTTTGCATCTATTGTTTTGCGTCTATTGTTTTTCATCTATGGTTTTGCGTCTATTGTTTTGCATCTATTGTTTAGCATCTATTGTTTTGCATCTATTGTTTTTCATCTATTGTTTTGCATCTATTGTTTTTCATCTATTGTTTTGCATCTATTGTTTTTCATCTATTGTTTTTCATCTATTGTATTTCATCTATTGTTTTGCGTCTATTGTTTTTAATCTATTTTTTTGCTTCCATTGTTTTTCATCTATTGTTTTTCATCTATTGTTTAGCACCTATTGTTTTGCATCTATTGTTTTGCATCTATTGTTTTGCATCTATTGTTTTTCATCTATTGTTTTGCGTCTATTGTTTTAATCTATTGTTTAGCATCTATTGTTTTGTATCTATTGTTTTTCATCTATTGTTTTTCATCTATTGTTTTTCATCTATTGTTTTTCATCTATTGTTTTGCATCTATTCTTTTTCATCTATTGTTTTGCATCTATTGTTTTGCATCTATTGTTTTGCATCTATTGTTTTGCATCTATTGTTTTGCGTCTATTGTTTTTCATCTATTGTTTTGCATCTATTGTTTTGCATCTATTGTTTTGCCTCTATTGTTTTGCATCTATTGTTTTGCATCTATTGTTTTTCATCTATTGTTTAGCATCTATTGTTTTGCATCTATTGTTTTTCATCTATTGTTTTGCGTCTATTGTTTTTCATCTATTGTTTTGCATCTATTGTTTTGCGTCTATTGTTTTTCATCTATTGTTTTGCGTCCATTGTTTTGCATCTATTGTTTTTAATATATTGTTTTGCATCTATTGTTTTGCGTCTATTGTTTTGCATCTATTGTTTTTCTTCTATTGTATAGCATCTATTGTTTTGCATCTATTGTTTTGCATCTATTGTTTTGCGTCTATTGTTTTTCATCTATGGTTTTGCGTCTATTGTTTTGCATCTATTGTTTAGCATCTATTGTTTTGCATCTATTGTTTTTCATCTATTGTTTTGCATCTATTGTTTTTCATCTATTGTTTTGCATCTATTGTTTTTCATCTATTGTTTTTCATCTATTGTTTTTCATCTATTGTTTTGCGTCTATTGTTTTTAATCTATTTTTTTGCTTCCATTGTTTTTCATCTATTGTTTTGCATCTATTGTTTTGCATCTATTGTTTTTAATCTATTGTTTTGCATCTATTGTTTTTCATCTATTGTTTTGCATCTATTGTTTTTCATCTATTGTTTTGCATCTATTGTTTTCCATTTATTGTTTTTCATCTATTCTTGTCATCTATTATTTTGTATCTATTGTTTTGAATCTACTGTTTTGCGTCTATTGTTTTTCATCTATGGTTTTGCATCTATTGTTTTGCATCAATTGTTTTTCATCTATTGTTTTTCATCTATTGTTTTTCATCTATTGTTTTTCATCTATTGTTTTGCATCTATTGTTTAGCATCTATTGTTTTTCATCTATTGTTTAGCATCTATTGTTTTCCATTTATTGTTTTTCATCTATTCTTGTCATCTATTATTTTGTATCTATTGTTTTGAATCTACTGTTTTGCGTCTATTGTTTTTCATCTATGGTTTTGCATCTATTATTTTGCATCTATTGTTTTTCATCTATTGTTTTTCATCTATTGTATTTCATCTATTGTTTTTCATCTATTGTTTTGCATCTATTGTTTAGCATCTATTGTTTTTCATCTATTGTTTAGCATCTATAGTTTTTCATCTATTGTTTTTCATCTATTGTTTTTCATCTATTGTTTTTCATCTATTGTTTTGCGTCTATTGTTTGTCATCTATTGTTTTGCATCTATTTTTTTGCATCTATTGTTTTTCATCTATTGTTTTGCGTCTATTGTTTTGCGTCTATTGTTTTTCATCTATTGTTTTGCATCTATTGTTTTGCATCTATTGTTTTGCATCTATTGTTTTTCATCTATTGTTTTGCGTCTATTGTTTTTAATCTATTGTTTTGCGTCTATTGTGTTGCATCTATTGTTTTTCATCTATTGTTTAGCATCTATTGTTTTGCATCTATTGTTTTTAATCTATTGTTTTGCGTCTATTGTTTTTCATCTATTGTTTTGCATCTATTGTTTTGCGTCTATTGTTTTTCATCTATTGTTTTTCGTCCATTGTTTTGCATCTATTGTTTTTAATATATTGTTTTTCATCTATTGTTTGCGTCTATTGTTTTGCATCTATTGTTTTTCATCTATTGTTTAGCATCTATTGTTTTGCATCTATTGTTTTGCATCTATTGTTTTGCGTCTATTGTTTTTCATCTATTGTTTTGAATCTATTGTTTTTCATCTATTGTTTTGCATCTATTGTTTTTCATCTATTGTTTTGCATCTATTGTTTTTCATCTATTGTTTTTCATCTATTGTTTTTCATCTATTGTTTTGCATCTATTGTTTTGCATCTATTGTTTTTCATCTATTGTTTTTCATCTATTGTTAAGAATCTATTGATTTTCATCTATTGTTTTTCATCTATTGTTTTTCATCTATTGTTTTTCATCAATTGTTGTGCATCTATTATTTTTCATCTATTGTTTTTCATCTATTGTTTTTCATCTATTGTTTTTCATCTATTGTTTTGCATCTATTGTTTTGCATCTATTGTTTTTTATCTATTGTTTTGCATCTATTGTTTTGCATCTATTGTTTTTCATCTATTGTTTTTCATCTATTGTTTTTCATCTATTGTATAGAATCTATTGTTTTGCATCTATTGTTTTTCATCTATTGTTTTGTATCTATTGTTTTGCATCTATTGTTTTGCATCTATTGTTTTTCATCTATTGTTGTTCATCTATTGTTTTGCATCTATTGTTTTGCATCTATTGTTTTGCATCTATTGTTTTGCATATATTGTTTTTCATCTATTGTTTTTCATCTATTGTTTTTAATCTATTGTCAAGCATTTATTGTTTTTCATCTATGGTTTTTCATCTATTGTTTTTCATCTATTGTTTTTCATCTATTTTTTGCATCTATTGTTTTTCATCTATTGTTTTTTCATCTATTGTTTTGCATCTATTGTTTTTCATCTATTGTTTTTCATCTATTGTTTTTCATCTATTGTTTTGCATCTATTGCTTTGCATCTATTGTTTTTCATCTATTGTTTTTCATCTATTGATTTGCATCTATTGTTTTTCATCTATTGTTTTTCATCTATTGTTTTTCATCTATTGTTTTTCATCTATTGTTTAGCATCTATTGTTTTGCATCTATTGTTTTTAATCTATGTTTTGCATCTATTGTTTTTCATCTATTGTTTTGCATCTATTGTATAGCATCTATTGTTTTGCATCTATTGTTTTGCATCTATTGTTTTTAATCTATTGTTTTGCATCTATTGTTTTGCATCTATTGTTTTACATCTATTGTTTTTCATCTATTGTTTTGCATCTATTGTTTTGCATCTATTGTTTTTCATCTATTGTTTTTCATCTATTGTTTTTAATCAATTGTTTTGCATCTATTGTTTTTCATCTATTGTTTTTCATCTATTGTTAAGCATCTATTGCTTTTCATCTATTGTTTTTCATCTATTGTTTTTCATCTATTGTTTTTTATCTATTGTTGTGCATCTATTGTTTTTCATCTATTGTTTTGCATCTATTGTTTTTCATCTATTTTTTTCCATCTATTGTTTTTTATCTATTGTTTTGCATCTATTGTTTTTCATCTATTGTTTTTCATCTATTGTTTTTCATCTATTGTATAGCATCTATTTTTTTGCATCTATTGTTTTGCATCTATTGTTTTTAATCTATTGTTTTGCATCTATTGTTTTGCATCTATTGTTTTGCATCTATTGTTCTTCATCTATTGTTTTGCATCTATTGTTTTGCATCTATTGTTTTGCATCTATTGTTTTGCATATATTGTTTTGCATCTATTGTTTTGCATCTATTGTTTTGTATTTATTGTTTTGCATCTATTCTTTTGCATCTATTGTTTTTAATCTATTGTTTTTAATCTATTGTTTTTCATCTATTGGTTTGCATCTATTGGTTGACATCTATTGTTTTGCATCTATTGTTTTGCATCTATTGTTTTTCATCTATGGTTTTGCATCTATTGTTTTTCATCTATTGTTTTTCATCTATTGTTTTTCATCTATTGTTTTGCATCTATTGTTTTTCATCCATTGTTTTGCATCTATTGTTTTTCATCTATTGTTTTTCATCTATTGTGTTTCATCTATTGTTTTTCATCTATTGTTTTTCATCTATTGTTTTTCATCTATTGTTTTTCATCTATTGTTTTTCATCTATTGTTGTGCATCTATTGTTTTTCATCTATTGTTTTTCATCTATTTTTTTCATCTATTGTTTTTCATCCATTGTTTTTCATCTATTGTTTTTCATCTATTGTTTTTCATCTATTGTTTTGCATCTATTGTTTTGCATCTATTCTTTTGCATCTATTGTTTTTCATCTATTGTTTTTCATCTATTGTTTAGCATCTATTGTTTTGCATCTATTGTTTTTCATCTATTGTTTTGCATCTATTGTTTTTCATCTATTGTTTTGCATCTATTGTTTTGCATCTATTGTTTTGCATCTATTTTTTTACATCTAATGTTTTTCATCTATTGTTTTTCATCTATTGTTTTGCATCTATTGTTTTGCATCTATTGTTTTTCATCTATTGTTTTTCATCTATTGTTTTTCATCTATTGTTTTTCCTCTATTGATTTTCATCTATTGTCTTTTATCTATTGATTTGCATCTATTGTTTTTAATCTATTGTTTTGCATCTATTGCTTTTCATCTATTGTTTTTCATCTATTGTTTTTCATCTATTGTTTTTCATCTATTGTTTTGCATCTATTGTTTTTCATCTATTCTTGGTCATCTATTGTTTTGCATCTATTGTTTTGCCTCTATTGGTTTGCATCTATTGTTTTGCATCTATTGTTTTGCATCTATTGTTTTGCATCTATTGTTTTTAATCTATTGTTTTGCATCTATTGTTTTGCATCTATTGTTTTGCATCTATTGTTTTTCATCTATTGTTTTTCATCTATTGGTTTGCATCTATTGTTTTGCATCTATTGTTTTGCATCTATTGTTTTTCATCTATTGTTTTGCATCTATTGTTTTTCATTTATTGTTTTTCATCTATTGTTTTTCATCAATTATTTTGCATCTATTGTTTTGCATCTAGTGTTTTTCATCTATTGTTTTTAATCTATTGTTTTTCATCTATTGTTTTTCATCTATTGTTTTTCATCTATTGTTTTGCATCTATTGTTTTGCATCTATTGTTTTCCTCTATTGTTTTTCATCTATTGTTTTGCATCTATTGTTTTGCATCTATTGTTTTTCATCTATTGTTTTGCATCTATTGTTTTTCATCTATTGTTTTTCATCTATTGTTTTTCATCTATTGTTTTGCATCTATTATTTGTCATCTATTGTTTTGCATCTATTGTTTTTCATCTATTGTTAAGTATCTATTGTTTTTCATCTATTGTGTTTCATCGATTGTATTTCATCTATTGTTTTGCATCTATTGTTTTGCATCTATTGTTTTTCATCTATTGTTTTTGCATCTATTGTTTTTCATCTATTGTTTTGCATCTATTGTTTTTCATCTATTGTTTTTCATCTATTGTTTTGCATCTATCTTTTAGCATGTATTGTTTTGCATCTATTATTTGTCATCTATTGTTTGTCATCTATTGTTTTGAATCTATTGTTTTTCATGTATTTTTTTTAATCTATTGTTTTGCATCTATTGTTTTGCATCTATTGTTTTTCATCTATTGTTTTGCATCTATTGTTTTTCATCTATTGTTTTGCATCTATTGTTTTGCATCTATTGTTTTGCATCTATTGTTTTTCATCTATTGTTTTGCATCTATTGTTTTGCATCTATTGTTTTGCATCTATTGTTTTGCATCTATTCTTTTGCATCTATTGTTTTACATCTATCGTTTTGCATCTATTGTTTTGCATCTATTGTTTTTCATCTATTGTTTTGCATCTATTCTTTTGCATCTATTCTTTTGCATCTATTCTTTTGCATCTATTTTTATCATCTATTGTTTTTCATCTATTGTTTTGCATCTATTGTTTTGCATCTATTGTTTTGCGTCTATTGTTTTTCATCTATGGTTTTGCGTCTATTGTTTTGCATCTATTGTTTAGCATCTATTGTTTTGCATCTATTGTTTTTCATCTATTGTTTTGCATCTATTGTTTTTCATCTATTGTTTTGCATCTATTGTTTTTCATCTATTGTTTTTCATCTATTGTTTTGCGTCTATTGTTTTTAATCTATTGTTTTGCTTCTATTGTTTTTCATCTATTGTTTTTCATCTATTGTTTAGCACCTATTGTTTTGCATCTATTGTTTTGCATCTATTGTTTTTCATCTATTGTTTTGCATCTATTGTTTTTCATCTATTGTTTTGCATCTATTGTTTTTCATCTATTGTTTTGCATCTATTGTTTGCCATTTATTGTTTTTCATCTATTCTTGTCATCTATTATTTTGTATCTATTGTTTTTCATCTATTGTTTTTCATCTATTGTTTTTCATCTATTGTTTTTAATCTATTGTTTTTCATCTATTGTTTTGCATCTATTGTTTTGCATCTATTGTTTTTCATCTATTGTGTAGCATCTATAGTTTTGCATCTATTGTTTTTCATCTATTGTTATTCATCTATTGTTTTTCATCTATTGTTTTGCGTCTATTGTTTGTCATCTATTGTTTTGCGTCTATTGTTTTGCGTCTATTGTTTTTCATCTATTGTTTTGCATCTATTGTTTTGCATCTATTGTTTTGCATCTATTGTTTTGCATCTATTGTTTTGCGTCTATTGTTTTTAATCTATTGTTTTGCGTCTATTGTGTTGCATCTATTGTTTTTCATCTATTGTTTAGCATCTATTGTTTTGCATCTATTGTTTTTCATCTATTGTTTTGCGTCTATTGTTTTTCATCTATTGTTTTGCATCTATTGTTTTTTCGTCTATTGTTTTTCATCTATTGTATTTCGTCCATTGTATTGCATCTATAGTTTTTAATATATTGTTTTTCATCTATTGTTTGCGTCTATTGTTTTGCATCTATTGTTTTTCATCTATTGTTTAGCATCTATTGTTTTGCATCTATTGTTTTGCATCTATTGTTTTGCATCTATTGTTTTTCATCTATTGTTTTGAATCTATTGTTTTGCATATATTGTTTTGCATCTATTGTTTTTCATCTATTGTTTTGCATCTATTGTTTTGCGTCTATTGTTTTGCATCTATTGTTTTTAATCTATTGTTTTTCATCTATTGTTTTCATCTATTGTTTTGCGTCTATTGTTTTTAATCTATTGTTTTGCATCTATTGTTTTTCATCTATTGTTTTTCATCTATTGTTTTGCATCTATTGTTTTTCCTCTATTGTTTTGCATCTATTGTTTTTCATCTATTGTTTTGCATCTATTGTTTTTCATCTATTGTTTTTCATCTATTCTTGTCATCTATTCTTTTGTATCTATTGTTTTGCATCTATTGTTTTGCGTCTATTGTTTTTCATCTATTGTTTTGCATCTGTTGTTTTGCATCTATTGCTTTGCATCTATTGTTTTTCATCTATTGTTTTTCATCTATTGTTTTGCATCTATTTTTTTTGCATCTATTGTTTTGCATCTATTGTTTTGCATCTATTGTTTTTCATCTATTGTTTTGCATCTATTGTTTTTCATCTATTGTTTTGCATCTATTGTTTTTCATCTATTGTTTTGCATCTATTGTTTTTCATCTATTGTTTTGCATCTATTGTTTTTCATCTATCGTTTTTCATCTATTGTTTTTCATCTATTGTTTTTCATCTATTGTTTTTCATCTATTGTTTTGCATCTATTGTTTTGCATCTATTGTTTTTCATCTATTGTTTTTCATCTATTGTTAAGCATCTATTGCTTTTCATCTATTGTTTTTCATCTATTGTTTTTCATCTATTGTTGTGCATCTATTGTTTTTCATCTATTGTTTTTCATCTATTGTTTTTCATCTATTGTTTTTCATCTATTGTTTTGCATCTATTGTTTTGCATCTATTGTTTTTTATCTATTGTTTTGCATCTATTGTTTTTCATCTATTGTTTTTCATCTATTGTATAGAATCTATTGTTTTGCATCTATTGTTTTTCATCTATTGTTTTGCATCTATTGTTTGGAATCTATTGTTTTGCATCTATTGTTTTGCATCGATTCTTTTGCATCTATTCTTTTGCATCCATTGTTTTGCATCTATTGTTTTGCATGTATTGTTTTGCATCTATTGTTTTGCATCTATTGTTTGCATCTATTCTTTTGCATCTATTCTTTTGATTCTATGGTTTTGCATCTATTGTTTTTTATCTATTGTTTTGCATCTATTGTTTTGCATCTATTGTTTTGCATCTATTGTTTTGCATCTATTTTTTGCATCTATTGTTTTGCATCTATTGTTTTGCATCTATTGTTTTGCATCTATTGTTTTTCATCTATTGTTTTGCATCTATTGTTTTGCATCTAATGTTTTGCATCTATTCTTTTGCATCTATTGTTGTGCATCTATTGTTTTGCATCTATTGTTTTGCATCTATTGTTTTTCATCTATTGTTTTTCATCCATTGTTTTGCATCTATTGTTTTGCATCTATTGTTTTGCATCTATTCTTTTGCATCTATTGTTTTTCATCTATTCTTTTGCATCTATTGTTTTGCATCTATTCTTTTGCCTCTATTCTTTTGCATCTATTCTTTTTTATCTATTCTTTTGCATCTATTGTTTTGCATCTATTGTTTTGAATCTATTGTTTTGCATCTACTGTTTTGTATCTATTGTTTTGCATCTATTGTTTTTCATCTATTGTTTTGCATCTATTGTTTTGCATCTATTGTGTTGCATCTATTGTTTTGCATCTATTGTTTTGCATCTATTGTTTTGCATCTATTCTTTTGCATCTATTGTTTTGCATCTATTGTTTTTCATCTATTGTTTTTTTATCTATTCTTTTTCATCTATTGTTTTGCATCTATTCTTTTGCATCCATTGTTTTGCATCTATTGTTTGGCATCTATTGTTTTGCATCTATTGTTTTGCATCGATTCTTTTGCATCTATTGTTTTGCATCCATTGTTTTGCATCTATTGTTTTTTTATCTATTGTTTTTCATCTATTGTTTAGCATCTATTGTTTTGCATCTATTGTTTTGCATCTATTGTTTCGCATCTATTGTTTTTCATCTATTGTTTTGCATCTATTGTTTTTCATCTATTGTTTTGCATCTATTCTTTTGCATCTATTGTTTTGCATCTAGGGTTTTGCATCTATTGTTTTTTTATCTATTGTTTTTAATCTATTGTTTTGCATCTATTCTTTTGCATCTATTGTTTTGCATCTATTGTTTGGCATCTATTGTTTTGTATCTATTGTTTTGTATCTATTGTTTTGCATCTATTGTTTTTCATCTATTGTTTTTCATCTAGTGTTTTGCATCTATTGTTTTGCATCTATTGTTTTTCATCTATTGTTTTTCATCTATTGTTTTGCATCTATTGTTTTGCATCTATTGTTTTTCATCTATTGTTTTTAATCAATAGTTTTGCATCTATTGTTTTGCATCTATTGTTTTGCATCTATTGTTTTGCATCTATTGTTTTGCATCCATTGTTTCGCAGCTATTGTTTTTTATCTATTGTTTTTTATCTATTCTTTTGCATCTATTGTTTTTTATCTATTGTTTTTCATCTATTCTTTTGCATCTATTGTTTTGCATCTATTGTTTTGCATCTATTGTTTTGCATCTATTGTTTTGCATCTATTGTTTTTCATCTATTGTTTTACATCTAGTGTTTTCCATCTATTGTTTTGCATCTATTGTTTTGCATCTATTGTTTTGCATCTATTTTTTTTCATCTATTGTTTTACATCTATTGTTTTGCATCTATTGTTTTGCATATATTGTTTTTCATCTATTGTTTTTCATCTATTGTTTTGCATCTATTCTTTTGCATCTATTGTTTTGCATCTATTGTTTTGCATCTATTGTTTTGCATCTATTGTTTTTCATCTATTGTTTTGCATCTATTGTTTTGCATCTATTCTTTTGCATCTATTGTTTTTCATCTATTGTTTTGCATCTATTGTTTTGCATCTATTGTTTTGCATCTATTGTTTTGCATCTATTGTTTTTTATCTATTCTTTTGCATCTATTGTTTTGCATCTATTGTTTTGCATCTATTGTTTTGCATCTATTGTTTGGCATCTATTGTTTTGCATCTATTGTTTGCATCTATTCTTTTGCATCTATTGTTTTGCATCTATTGTTTTGCATCTATTGTTTTGCATCTATTGTTTTGCATCTATTTTTTTTTTTGCATCTATTGTTTTGCATCTATTGTTTTGCATCTATTGTTTTGCATCTATTGTTTTGCATCTATGTTTTTGCATCTATTGTTTTGCATCTATTGTTTTGCATCTATTCTTTTGCATCTATTGTTTTGCATCTATTGTTTTTCATCTATTGTTTTGTATCTATTGTTTGGCATCTTTTTTTTGCATTTATTCTTGTGCATCTATTGTTGTTCATTTTTTTTTATCTATTGTTTTGCATCTCTTGTTTTGTATCTATTGTTTTTCGTCTATTTTTTTTCATCTGTTGTTTAGCATCCATTGTTTTGCATCTATTCTTTTGCATCTATTGTTTTTCATCTATGGTTTTGCATCTATTCTTTCGCATCTATTTTTTTGTCTATTGTTTTGCATCTATTGTTTTGCATATATTGTTTTTTATCTATTGTTTTTCATCTATTGTTTTTCATCTATTGTTTTGCATCTATTGTTTTGCATCTATTGTTTTTCATCTATTGTTTTGCATCTATTGTTTTTCATCTATTGTTTAGTATCTATTGTTTTGCATCTATTCTTTTGCATCTATTGTTTTGCATCTATTGTTTTTCATCTATTGTTTTGCATCTATTGTTTTTCATCAATTGTTTTGCATCCATTGTTTTTCATCTATGGTTTTGCATCTATTATTTTGCATCTTTTTTTATCTATAGTTTTGCATCTATTGTTTTGCATCTATTGTTTTTTATCTATTGTTTTGCATCTATTGTTTTGCATTGTTTTTTCGCATTTATTGTTTGTCATCTATTTTTTTCATCTATTCTTTTGCATCTATTGTTTTTCATCTTTTGTTTTGCATCTATTCTTTTGTATCTATTGTTTTGTCATCTATTGTTTTGCATCAATTGTTTTGTATCTATTGTTTTGTATCTATTGTTTTTAATCTATTGTTTTGCATCTATTCTTTAGCATCTATTGTTTTGCATTTATTCTTTTGCATCTATTGTTTTGCATCTATTGTTTTTCATCTATTGTTTGGCATCTATTCTTTTTCATCTATTGTTTTTTATCTCTTCTTTTTCATCTATTGTTTTGCATGTATTCTTTTTCATCCATTGTTTTTCATCTATTCTTTTGCATCTATTGTTTTGCATCTATTCTTTTTCATCTATTGTTTTGCATCTATTCTTTTGCATCTACTGTTTTTTATCTATTCTTTTGCATCTATTGTTTTGCATTTATTCCTGTGCATCTATTGTTGTGCATCTTGTTGTTTTCATCTATTGTTTTTCATCTATTGTTTTGCATCTATGGTTTTTCATCTATTGTTTTTCATCTATTGTTTTTTATCTATTGTTTTTCCTCTATGTTTTTGCATCTATTGTGTTGCATCTATTGTTTTGCATCTATTCTTTTGCATCTATTGTTTTTTATCTATTCTTTTTCATCTATTTTTGCTATCTAATGTTTTGCATCTATTGTTTTTCATCTATTGTTTTGCATCTATTGTTTTTTATCTATTCTTTTTCATCTATTCTTTTTAATCTATTGTTTTGCATCCATTGTTTTTCATCTATTGTTTTGCATCTATTCTTTTGCATCTATTGTTTTGCATCTATTGTTTTGCATCTATTGTTTTTTTATCTATTGTTTTTCATCTATTGTTTTGCATCTATTCTTTTGCATCTATTGTTTTGCATCTATTGTTTGGCATCTATTGTTTTGTATCTATTGTTTTGTATCTATTGTTTTGCATCTATTGTTTTTCATCTATTGTTTTTCATCTATTGTTTTGCATCCATTGTTTTGCATCTATTGTTTTGCATCTATTGTTTTTCATGTATTGTTTTGCATCTATTGTTTTGCATCTATTGTTTTGCATCTATTGTTTAGTATCTATTGTTTTTCATCTATTGTTTTTCATCTATTGTTTTGTATCTATTGTTTTGTTTCTATTGTTTTTCATCTATTTTTTGCATCTATTGTTTTGCATCTATTGTTTTGCATCTATTGTTTTGCATCTATTGTTTAGTATCTATTCTTCTGCATCCATTGTTTGCATATATTGTTTTTTATCTATTGTTTTGCATCTATTGTTTTGCATCTATTGTTTTGCATCTATTGTTTAGTATCTATTCTTCTGCATCCATTGTTTGCATCTATTGTTTTTTATCTATTGTTTTGCATCTATTGTTTTTCATCTATTGTTTTGCATCTATTGTTTTGCATCTATTGTTTTGCATCTATTGTTTAGTATCTATTGTTTTTCATCTATTGTTTTGCATCTATTGTTTTGTATCTATTGTTTTGTATCTATTGTTTTTCATCTATTTTTTGCATCTATTGTTTTGCATCTATTGTTTTGCATCTATTGTTTTGTATCTATTGTTTTGTATCTATTGTTTTTCATCTATTTTTTTCATCTATTCTTTTGCATCTATTGTTTTGCATCTATTGTGTTGCATCTATTGTTTTGCATCTATATTTTGTATCTATTGTTTTGCATCTATTGCTTTGCATCTATTTTTTTGCATCTATTGTTTTGTATCTATTCTTTTGCATCTATTGTTTTTTATCTATTCTATTTGCATCTATTGTTTTTCATCTATTGTTTTGCATCTATTGTTTTTCATCTATTGTTGTTCATCAATTGTTTTTCATCTATTGTTTTGCATCTATTGTTTTGCATCTATTGTTTTTCATCTATTGTTTTGCATCTATTGTTTTGCATCTATTGTTTCGCAGCTATTCTTTTTCATCCCTTGTTTTGCATCTATTGTTTTGCATCTATTGTTTTGCATCTATTGTTTTTTATCTATTGTTTTTTATCTATTCTTTTGCATCTATTGTTTTTCATCTATTGTTTTTTATCTATTCTTTTGCATCTATTCTTTTTCATCTATTGTTTTGCATCTATTCTTTTGCATCTATTCTTTTGCATCTATTGTTTTGCATCTATTGTTTTGCATCTATTGTTTTGCATCTATTTTTTTTCATCTATTGTTTTACATCTATTGTTTTGCATCTATTGTTTTGCATCTATTGTTTTGCATCTATTGTTTTTCATCTATTGTTTTGCCTTTATTCTTTTGCATCTATTGTTTTGCATCTATTGTTTTGCATCTATTGTTTTGCATCTATTGTTTTTTATCTATTGTTTTTCATCTATTGTTTTGCATCTATTGTTTTTCATCTATTGTTTTGCATCTATTGTTTTGCATCTATTGTTTTGCATCTATTGTTGTGCATCTATTGTTTTCCATCTATTGTTGTTCATCTTGTTTTTTTTCATCTATTCTTTTGCATCTATTTTTTTGTATCTATTGTTTTGCGTCTATTTCTTTTCATCTGTTGTTTAGCATCGATTGTTTTGCATCTATTCTTTCGCATCTATTGTTTTTTCATCTATGGTGTTGCATCTTTTCTTTTGCATCTATTGTTTTGCATCTATTGTTTTGCATCTATTGTTTTGCATCTATTGTTTTTTATCTATTGTTTTGCATCTATTCTTTTGCATTTTTTTTTCGCATCTATTGTTTTGCATCTATTTTTTTTTCATCTATTCTTTTGCATCTATTGTTTTTCATCTTTTGTTTTGCATCTATTGTTGTGCATCTATTGGTTTGCATCTATTCTGTTGCATCTATTGTTTTGCATCTATTATTTTTCATCTATTGTTTTGCATCTATTGTTTTTCATCTATTGTTTTGCATCCATTGTTTTGCGTCTATTGTTTTTCATCTATGGTTTTGCATCTATTCTTTTGCATCTATTTTTTTATCTATTGTTTTGCATCTATTCTTTTGCATTGTTTTTTCGCATCTATTGTTTTGCATCAATTTTTTTAATCTATTCTTTTGCATCTATTGTTTTTCACATTTTGTTTTGCATCTATTCTTTTGTATCTATTGTTTTTCATCCATTGTTTTGCATCTATTGTTTTGTATCTATTGTTTTGTATCTATGGTTTTTAATCTATTGTTTTGCATCTATTCTTTAGCATCTGTTGTTTTGCATTTATTCTTTTGCATCTATTGTTTTGCATCTATTGTTTTTCATCTATTGTTTTGCATCTATTCTTTTTCATCTATTGTTTTTTATCTATTCTTTTGCATCTATTGTTTTGCATTTATTCTTTTTCATCTATTGTTTTGCATCTATTCTTTTTCATCTATTGTTTTGCATCTATTCTCTTTCATGTATTGTTTTGCATCTATTGTTTTGCATCTATTGTTTTTTATCTATTCTTTTGCATCTATTGTTTTGCTTTTATTCTTGTGCATCTATTGTTGTGCATCTTGTTTTTTTCATCTATTGTTTTGCATCTATTGTTTTGCATCTATTGTTTTTCATCTATTGTTTGTCATCTATTGTTTTTTATCTATTCTTTTTCATCTATTGTTTTGCATCCATTGTTTTGCATCTATTGTTTTGCATCTATTCCGTTGCATCTATTGTTTTGTATCTATTCTTTTTCATCTATTCTTTTTCATCTATTGTTTTGCATCTATTGTTTTGCATTTATTCTTTTTCATCTATTGTTTTTTATCTATTCTTTTTCATCTATTGTTTTTCATCTATTGTTATGCATCTATTCTTTCGGCATCTATTGTTTTTTATCTATTCTTTTGCATCTATTGTTTTGCATTTATTCTTTTTCATCTATTTTTTTCATCTATTGTTTTTCATCTATTGTTTTTTATCTATTCTTGTTCATCTATTGTTTTGCATCTTTTGTTTTGCATCTATTGTTTTGCATCTATTCTTTTGCATCTATTGTTTTTTATCTATTCTTTTTCATCTATTTTTTTGCATTTATTGTTTTGCATCTATTGTTTTGCATCTATTCTTTTGCATCTATTGTTTTTTATCTATTCTTTTGCATCTATAATTTTGCATTTATTCTTGTGCATCTATTGTTGTGCATCTTGTTTTTTTCATCTATTGTTTTGCATCTATTTTTTTTGCATCTATTGTTTTGCATCTATTCTTTTGCATCTATTCTTGTTTATCTTTGTTTTGCATCTATTCTTTTTCATCTATTGTTTTGCATCTATTCTTTTGAATCTATTCTTTTGCATCTATTCTTGATTATCTATTTTTTGCATCTATTCTTTTGCATCTATTCTTGTTTACCTATTTTAGCATCTATTCTTTTTGCATCTATTGTTTTGCATCTATTGATTTGCATCTATTCTTTTGCATCTATTCTTGTTTATCTATTTTTTGCATCTATTCTTTTGCATCTATTCTTTTGCATCTATTCTTTTGCATCTATTGTTTTCCTGAAATTTGCGAGAGATAATAAGCATACATGTGTGTCAGTTTTCTTGTTTTTCTTTTTCCTTTAAAAGTCTATTGGAGCACTTGGTTTGCAAAAGTATTAACTCGTCAATCCTCTCTCCAGCTATGTTACGGGGATGGTGTCGCATCTTCAAACAAACTATTCATGAATAGGATATCCGACTCGGCTTATTTTTTCTGATTCAGCAAAAGGCATTTATACCCATTATTTTCCAAACACTACTTGACCTTGTTTTTTCTGACGGTGCATTTAGTCTGCCATAGGATTAATAACACCCTGCCGTTTCTACACCAGCTGTAAATCTGTCGCCACCACCAAGATGTCACGCGTCTATCTCGACCGTTTTTTTTTCTTTCTGTTCCATTACACCCCGGCCATAAGCGGCTATTTCTCGTCTTCGACTTTACACGTCCTTATTTTAGGACGCTGATTTGCTTCTCCCAATCACGTTGTGCTTCTTTTTGTTTTTGTTCTTTTTCTTGTCACGCAAGTTCGCGCACACTACGTAATTTGTATATGTGCTGCCCTACAGCTCCTGTTGACATTTTCTCATGGGTTGATACGCGCTCTTTTACAACTGTAAATCATTGGATCGACTCGAATTCCAAAATTTGATTGTGCAACTGGTCTAAGAACAGGAAAATCCTCTAAAAAAAGACGCCAGCTTTTCTCTGCTTAACCCGGAATTACCTTTGGTAATCGTCGATTTCATTTTGCCACTAGAGCTAGTTTAGACAGCTCAGCGTAGGGAAGGTTGAGCGATTGCTATGCATAATCCATTCATTTCGTATGAACTAAGTTATTATTACATGTTTTGATCGGACTATTGTTCTCATCTTGTGTGTTATTTGTGCAACGTTTCAGTCGGTGTATAGCCTCCGACCTTTATCAAGCATGTATGGTCGCCATCTTGAAAATGAAAGGAGAAAAGGTTACTGGCTCCGTAATTGTTTCATATTCTCGGAGTTGTTTTATGGTTTTTCGCCGTGGTTTCGTATGTGTGGAAAAAGAAATTAATTGACAAAGGGGAAGTAACTATAATAAAGTTAGATACGGAATTATCTCTCTTTTACCGTTGAAATTTACAAGGATGGGGTTGTACAATTTTTGTTTTCCTTTATAATTAGAGGTTCCCATAGACTGCTGATTTCTATGCTCGGTCTGCTTCGATATTTTTCTTTTTTTTAGCATGTGTAGCTTCTTTAAGTCATCTTACTCTCCATCTTGCATCATTGTCAATTATTTTGACCTCGTTCCATAAAGGGAAGTGCGTGTCTCTTTTGCTTTCCATGTGTGATCAGGTAGTCCAGACTTTTCGATCTTTTCCTGTGTCACGGGTTTATGGTGTTCTTCTAACCTAATGATTGTTGTTGGGATTTGTTTCCTCAATATCTTTCTAGTTAGAATTATTTCCAGAAGTAAATTGAGAGGCATCACGTGAAGGTTGCCAACATCCCTACATGAAAGCTTTTTTTTCTATCCTTATCCATTTAATCATTATCAGCTAGCTAGGGTTGAGGGATCCATAGGTGTTTCCTCATTAGACACTCCCATGCGTATACTACGCTGACAGGGTGTATCCATTGTTTTTTTTTTAAGTTTGTGGTCGATTAAGCATATGTGTATGTTAAATATACAAACCGAAATGAATCAGGAAGAGACTAGCTCGGCGATGCTAGGAGATGAGGCAACTAATTAACGAAAAGGTAAAAAAGAAAACAGAAATAAAAAGAAAAATTACAAAAAAAGACATGAAGAAAACACCATTGTGTCTTCTCTCATCTGTTGCTTTTGCATTGTTATGGCAGAGAATACGAGTTTTTGTAGCACTCAACCCCCACCCCCTGAAAGATGTATCACCGATGTTAATTAGTCCGTTGGCTGCCATTAAGTCCTTTCTGTGTATGAGCGCAAAACAAGGTCTTTAATCATTTATTACGAACTGATTGCAACGAGACGTTTTAGACTGATAAGAAAGAACGCGAACGCATAAGAACTGAACTTGTTAAACATTAAGAAGAATTCTAAACTATTTGCTTTGTATCAGTGTCGACATCGTCATGCTTTCTAGTGCAATAACTACGTGGTCATCCGTAAGTTCTGTCCGTATCTGTATTCTCTAAGATTTAATATTGAACATGCTCCAATTTCATTGCTTCCTCATAAGGATAGAATGCAGTAGCTGTAACGTTGTCTGAAAACCAACATAGTAGCACTGTAGACAAAGTATGTAAAAGAACTTCAACTCGTTTCTTGTTAAAGAACAGCCGCCTGTTTTGTAAGTGAGTAAATATGAGATAGGATAGCCGAGGATTCGAACTTGCGAAGCTAGATTTGGAATTGAGAATTTGGAATACGTTGGAATTGAGGGGTCTCATAATACGTTGAATTCATATAGAAAAGTGATCCCCCACTAAAATGTTAAATTTTATTTTATTTTTTTAAATTCCTTCTTTTATACTATCTTTAATGGCTGTCGAAACACATTAGCCAAAGAAAGTGTTTTTTTTTTTTTTAATATATATGAGTTGAACTACGTTGGGTTAGGTCGTAAAAAAACAAATAGTTTTATTAAATATGTAAATTTGTCAAGTAGTTGTTATTTTTACATTTGCTTTGTTTTTTTTTTTTTTGTTTGTTTGAAAACAATTTCGTCTTGCAATGAAATATACAAATAAAATAACCGTAAATAAATATTTTGGATACGAAAAACGTAGTGTTTTTTAAATTAAGTTCTAGTTTTAATCACGCACATCTTGGGGAAAGAAAATATTTTTTAATATTATGTAGGAGCACCCCCCCCCTTTACATTTTTCCCTTTATCGTCTTTGTTTCCCAAATATTTCTGCGGGTTATTGGACACTAAGCTTCCAGATTATATGAAAAAAAAAATTAAAATCAATATAAGACGTCCTTGTAAATCGATCAACCATTTTAAAAACCGATTTACAGCTCCGATTTGATATTGGTTTCTTCAAACCCCCACCACCACCATTATTATTATTATTTTGTTTTCTTTTATTTTGCGACTTTTCACTCTGAGAGAAGTTTGGTCTGCCCCCCCCCATCATTATTTTTTATTTACGACTTTTTAAAAGGTGTTTTTTTTTAATTGATTACCCGCTCTATGTTTTTAAATAGTATTTTCATGTTAAATTCAAGTTTTACGATATCTTTCAATCACGCACAAATATATATATTGGACAAAGAACTTTTTTTTTAAATCACGTAAATTGATCACTTTTTAAATTAATTTCTTTTAAATATTTGTCTTATCGTTGATTGTTGTTAATTAATAAATTTCGCCTATATCATCTGTATGTATCGAGTGTTTTTTTTACCACTTATCAAGTCCCGGAAGCCACTCTGGGATAAGGGTTATTGCGTGTACAGTTCGTTATTTGATAAAGGGTCTACTTAAGGGGGTGGTTCATCAAAAATTTCTTTATGTTGGACTTGAAGAGATCCTAGTTATAGTCAGGTGGGAAACAGGCAGACGGAACAGAGTTCCACAGACGTGCACTTCTAAGAAAGAAGCTTTGTTCATGGAATCTACGTTTTGGTGTTGGCACAGATAAAGTGTGGGGAAAATTTTTGATAGTGGTTTTGATTGGAGCTCAGTCGAGCGTCTGCCATGGAAGTAACGATAAAACAAAGACAGGCTCGCAACGTCTCTCCTGTGTTGTCAATGCGTTGTCTTACTTTTTGCGCGAAAGCGGAGATTCTAAACCGAACTCTTAAACCGGAACACCGGAAGAACGTTTTATAACACTAAATCAAGAAAATAAACATAACGAGTTGAGTTATATATATATATATATATATATATATATATATATATATATATATATATATATATATATATATTACGGCTAAATACAGACAAAAAAGCATAATGAATTTAAAAAATAAAAAATGAAAATACAGGTTAGCTAACCAAGTTTCGTTCCTCACTTATCAATGCTAAATCGAGGAAAATACGATTTAAATCAATCAAAAAAGTCATGAAAATGGCGGGGATAGGAAAAAAACAGAAATAAACAGGGGGAAAATTACATAGAGACTAAATTTTTTGGAAGTGTATAGTTCATATTGTATTAAAGATTATTTCAGCTTTGCTAACTTTATACAAAATGATACTCATTCAGATAAATTTATATGTTCCTTCGATATTTCCAGTCTTTTTATTTGTATCCCATTGTTAGAGACTATTAATATTTGTGCTGACGCTTTATATCGGAGTAAACTTCCGACTCCCCAATACCAGAACAATTTTTGTAGAATTAATGAAATTCGCCACCATGTCGGTAGAATTCAGTTTCAGTGATATTATGTACAGACAGACGGATGGTGTGGCCATGGGTTCCCCATTGGGACCAGCGTTGGCTAATATCTTTGTGGGGTTTCATGAAGAGAGTCTATTGTCTGGTTTGCATAAATCGGACATTCATTTTCGTTACGTTGACGACACTTTCTGCTAATTTGACATAGAGACGAATGCGGATGCTTTTTTGTGTGTGTCCCTTAATAACGTTCATCCAGCCCTTAAGTTTACGGTAGACAAGGAACCGGATTCTACTCTTCCGTTTTTGGATGTTTTTGTGTCCAAAACATCCTCGTGTTTTCTTACTTCTGTTTATCGTAAACCAACTTTTACGGGTCATTATACGCGTTTTGACTCTTTTTGCCCGATACCAAAAATATAATTTAATCAAGACTTTAGCACATAGAGCCTTGATAATTTCTTCTGGGGTTAATTTGGACGACGAACTTAAATTTATCACTAAGACCCTCTGTAATAATGGTTACCCTTGGATATTGTTGAAACTACTATCAATAAGAAAGTTTCTAATTTTCATAAACCCAAAGAAATTATAGCTAATAGATGTCCTGTGTACCTACGTCTACCTTGACTAGGTAACATCAGTGACCGATTTGCTAAGCAAATTTCTTTGTCTGTGCAACGGTGTTATTTTGCATCGAACCCGCGTGTTGTTTTTTATCAACTAGGCCTATGTTGCCCTATATTCGCAAAGATGTTCTTCCCCCCATCATAATTCCATTATTTATTTATTTAAATGTAGTTGCAGTGCGGACTATGTTGGGCGAACATCGCAAAGATTAGATTTTCGTTTGAAACAGCATGTGCCTTCAAAGATTCGTTATGCAAATTTTTCACCTTAAGATGTTCTGAGTAATACGTATGGTTCTGCGATTTACGACCATTTTATAAATAACCATGCGTGTGCCACGAATTTCAGTGCTGACATATTTACGATCCTTAGTAAGTCGCATTCTCCCTATCATTTGAAAATTTTAGAGACTCTTTTTATTAAGCCATTGAGACCTTCTCTTTGCAAGCAAAAAGAAAATCTTCTTGGACTTAATTTAGTCTCTATGTAATTTTCCCCCTGTTTATTTGTGCTTTTTTCCCCTATCCCCGCTATTTTCATGACATTTTTTTGTTTGTTTTAAATCGTATTTTCCTCGATTTAGCTTTGATAAGTGAGGAACGAAACCTAGTTAGCTAACCTTTATTTTCATTTTTTATTTTTTACATTCATTATGCTTTTTGGTCTATATTTAGCCGTTATAAAATTCTGTACTCTCCGGAAAATTTTCGAATATATATATATATATATATATATATATATATATATATATATATATATATATATATATATATATATACGTGTGTGTATATATATATGTGTATATATATATATGTGTGTGTGTGTGTGTGTGTGTGTGTGTGTGTGTGTGTGTGTGTGTGTGTGTGTGTGTGTACAGAAGATGTTCATCATGAATGTTGTATTATTACTTATATTGATAAAACTATTTTTATGCTTTCCTTAATGCCATTATGTTAGCTAGTGTTATTGGCTTTAGCTATATATAAGAAACCCCGCATTACATTGGCGCACGGTAATTGAGTATTTCTTTTATAATTACATAGCTGAGCATGATGTGGAATCGCTTGGAGCCCTTTGGATGCGAACTATGACAACACGAAACGCAGGAAGTCTCTAAATATCCAGATCCCTAACGCTATCTTGATATGTACAGCAAGAACATGGCGTCATGCTGAGTGCGGCAAAACTGGCGCTTCTAACACGGCATTCTCGAGTCGGAATGCCGCTGTGAACAGCAGTAAAAGTCCAGAATCTCTTGTTAGGAACGCATACTGAACACGTGATGGAAGGCTATGTTCTTGCTGGTGATAGGGAGATGGTACGTGATATCCATTTATATTTTGGTAACAAATCCTACAAAAAATACTCACTAATAAAAATTACTTTTTTAGTTTTAGCAGAAACTAGCAAACAGACCCAATGCTTCCTGGGATTGAATGATGATCAACGAATCTTTCACACTCCCATATATTTATTGTCATCAAAATCGGTGAAATCGATCATTTTTCAATGAAATCGACTGATTGTCGGCTCTAGTTGGGGGCCGGGAGGTAATCACATGCCTCCCTGAATTAACTGAGTCCACAATGTACTGTAGTCTACATTGCACAGTAGAGAACATACTGTTCATTTAATTTGTATATACATATATAATGGTTTATATTAAAGTTTAAAATGCAAAAATCGAGCATCATGCTCTAATTGTGCCCTAAACAGAAACATCAATTTCGAACGCAAAGAACCTACTGTTGATTATATATGTCTGGTCTTACTGCTTGTGCAGTGATAATAGCTTGAATTTAAGTTTAAAAGGAAAAAGTCACGTATCATGGTGCAATTGTGCTTCAAACAGAAACATTCATTTCGGACGCACCTCAGTCATATCAAAGAACATGCTGTTGATTTTATATGTGTGTAAAGTGTTAACTTGGGTCAAATTCCGATTATTGATTATCATTACTAGGGCTATGACAACAGCATATTCTTTTCATTGTTTTGACTCTCAGCTGCGTATCCATTGATATCTTATATGCTTTTATATAAAGTGATTTGGTTCTCTGTTGATTAACTGTGTCTGTGTCGCGTATATACGCGAGAGTTAAAACAATGAAAAGAATATGCTGTTGTCATAGCCCTAGTCATTACTTTTTGAAGACATTCTAATAGAAAACCAAAATCTAAGAATACTCCAGGGACAAAAAGTATCTTTGTATGAAATTTCATAAAAATCGTCCGAGTCGTTTTCGAGTCTATAGGAAGCCAACTCACACTCACACACACGCGCACATACACGCACACACACTCACACACTCACACAGACAGACACTCACACTTACACTTACACACACACCCACACACACTCACACACACATGCATACACACATACACACACTCACACAAACACTCACACACACTAATACACACACTCACATACTCAGACATACATTCACACACGCACATACATACTCACACACATACACTCTCACACACACACTCACAAACACATACATACAGACACATACACACACTCACACTCACACACACATACATACAGACACATACACACACTCACACTCACACACACACACATACACACACACTCACACACACGCACATTCACATACACACACTCACAAACACACTCACACACACATTAACACGCACACACACACATGCAAACAAAGTTCTTTTTATAGTAGAAATTACACTCACACAAACACACACACGCACACACTAACACACACACACACTCAGAGATACATTCACACACGCACACACATACACACTCACACACACACTCACAGACACATACATGCACACTCACACACACACTCACACACACACTCACACACATATTCACACACACGCACACACACATGCAAACAGTTCCTTTTATATAATAGTAGAAATTACACGTTTTGTCAGTATTTGTTGTATGCGCTATCATCACCTTATTTTCCCTCTTTTTTTATGTATTTCCTGCTTTCATTTTTTCGGATATTTTTTTAACTGAGGTGTCATAATTTGTATTATTTGTAAACTAGCTGTGTATACCCGGTGTTGCCCGGACGAAACATATTTCTGGGCGGAGGGTTTAGTCACATATAAGATACACCGAATATCTTAACTTGTTACGAAAAGTGATCACGTGTTGGATTTAGGGAAGCATAAAATGCATCTATCCTGGTCTATGAAAATCAAACGTGAAGTAACCCTCATATCTTAAAGGGCAAATAACTCTCATAGGTTAAATAAAGAAGCTCACTTCCGGGTTTCTCTGGAAAATTATTTTGCTAGTAAATCTATTAATCTGTTCAAAACATCGTATCAATTTGCTTTCGAGAATATATACTAATCCTTATATTATTTCAGGGATCATTAGATTAACACTAATTCGGGATTTTGAAAAAAAAACAGTATATTAAGTCATTGCTCCGCAGTAGTGTTCATTAAACACTTCCAGACCTGGTCGCCCCCCTTCTGCCATTAATGAGGCATCATCTGTTTGTCAAGTTGATGCCGCCATTTTGGAAGATCGGCGCATTACTATTCGCCAAATAGCCTAATATGTCAAGATTAGTACAGGGTCTGTGGAAACTATCATTCATGACCATTTGCATATGCATAAGATGTCTGCTAGATGGGTTCCCATACTCACACCATTCAAGTGCGTCGAGTGCGCGAGGATGAATTTGGAGATGTGCCAAGAAGATGAGCCAAAGTTTCTGACAAGACTGGTTACGCAAGATGAAACCTGGGTCCATCACTATGATCCAGAGACCAAATCCCAATCAAGAAGTAGAAGCACTTGGACTCAACACCTCCAAACAAGGCAAGGGTTCAGCCCTCCGTTGGCAAGCTCATGCTCAGTCTTCTGGAACCAGGACAGACTAGTGATGATAGATTTCCTGGCAAAGGGTACTACAATTACAGAAGCCTATTATGCTTCACTTTTGAGGAAATTAAGGGAAGCTATCAAAATCAAAAGGCGGGGCAAGATCAGCAAAGGTACCATCCTCCTACAGGACAACGCTCCGGTCCACAACTCGCATGTCGCCAGATCAGAAGCACGAGCATGTGGGTATGAAATCCTCCCCATCCTCTCTACTCTCCTGACTTTGCACCCTCTGACTTTCATCTCTTCCCATCTATGAAGTTGTTTTTCAAAGGAAAGCGTTTCCCAGATGATGCAGCCTTGATTTCTGAAGTCACGTCGTTGTTGGAGGACCAACATGGGGTGTTTTACAAAAACGGTCTCCGGAGCTGCATCAAGCGATGAGAGAAATGCATAACTCTGAGTGGTTCCTATATAGAGAAAGACTAATAACTGTGCCAAGTTTCGTTGCTCTACTTCTGTGAGAAGTGGGTCAGGGGCATTATTTATTTCACGCCCCTCGTATAAGTTTTATTTACAGTTAAGCTTTTTACCCATCGAAAAATAGAGTTGTTGGAGTTGGCGAAGGAAGGATGACAATCACATTCGACGGCTCAGTCTGCTCTCTTCTTCTTTGTCCTATCTTACATATACATCAATCGATATTACTGGGAATGTAAATATCAAAATCTTACATTTTTCTTTTTTATCTTGCGTTGCATAATTCATAAACAGTCGTTTGTGTTCGTGATAATTACAATTCCATATCTTACAAAAAAAAGAACATGTATACCGATGTAATTTGAACCAAAATAATTCACGTCAGCCTGTATCTAATGGATGACCATCTTGTTTTGTGAAAAAATCTCTCGAATTTTAACGACCACATCGACTTTATAGTCAATACTATAAGTAAACAAAATATATAATTAACGAGAAAGAGCAAAATAAGAATTAAAATTGCACATATATTTTTATTACATTTTCACCCCAAACAAGGCACATCGCCACTTTGATGTAGGGGGCTACTATAAGGGACATAAGCTACAGGGGTATTATGTGGGGAGTTGAGCAGCAAGACGTCGGTTTACATTACACTTGAACTTCTGCATGTCAGTACAGTTGGAGAAGCAGGAACCCGGAAAGGAATTCCAAAGTCTAGTGGTTCTGGGAAGAAACTACTGGAGTAGAAGGCTCTCTTACAGCTAGGGATCTCTACTGTGAAGGGGGTGCAT
This sequence comes from Euprymna scolopes, assembly GCF_053919585.1. NCBI lineage: Eukaryota > Metazoa > Mollusca > Cephalopoda > Sepiida > Sepiolidae > Euprymna > Euprymna scolopes. The sequence goes on from NC_136513.1 coordinate 42,717,616, forward strand.
TTCGTCGTAGCATTCACCGTTAAAGTACTTGTAGAACAGTCAGAGGGACGCTTCATTTCATCGATGGGACAGAGGCTGAAGCTTGGATGACAGTTCAGGACCTATTAGGTTGGCGATTCTCTTTTGAACCTTGTTTAGGAGTGAGAGACTAGTAGCAGATGCACCAGCCCAAATATGACAACAATACTCCATACATGGGCGAATAATGGCCTTATAGAGGTACAGGATACTTTTGGGTGTTAGTAGTTTTCTAGCACGGTAGAAAGAACATACCTTTTTCGCAGCGGTCCTGGCAATGCACTCAATGTAATTGTTCCAACTTATGTTTCCTGTGAACGTTAGGCCGAGGAGTTTAAAAGATGTACTTTCCGATAAAGAATCTTTGGCCATTGCTATTGGTGTTAGATAAGGTTTCTTGTAGTTATTGAACGAAACAAGTTTAGTCTTGGCAGCATTGAATGTGACCATCCATTTTTGTCCCCATTGCACTACAGATTGGAGGTCATCCTCTAGTGTTTGTTGGTTGTTTAAGGATTTTTTTTTTTTGTTAGAAGAGTATGGAAAATTGGGGGGGGGATATATTTTCTTCTCTTTTTTTCCTCTTCTTCCTTTCTCTTGCGTTTGCTCCACTGCTGCTGATGTTGTTGGTCATGTGACTAATTTCTGCCTGTTGATTGATCCGTGCATTCCTGCATTTTGTGATAAAATTCAAGCTGAAGTTGGCAGTTGGGACTGGCACTTGAAATGTGTTGATGTGCTATCTTCTCTCCGTCTTAACAGGGTGTTAAAATATTGAAGTGAAATTGTCTAAGTTACAGGGCGAAGTTTATAATGTTGAAGTGATTGCGTCTAAGTTACCTGACGAATTTGTATCTTGCTGAGAGAAATCTACTTCAAGGAAATCCAAGAAATCTATTGAGGACTTGGCAGTTAAATATGTTGGAAAAATACCAGCTTGCAGGGGAGAAGACACATGTGGGGAATATTCTCACTAGGAAAGATTGAATTGGAAGTGTCTGGATGGTTTTTTTTCTAAGGCCTAAAGAAAATGGATACGTCTCAAGCTGAGGTTTTCAAAATCAAGATAATATTTTTATTCTGACCGGACTCAAAGAAGGAACAAGGAATTTTTTTACTGGACTTCTTGTCTCTTATGCGAAGAATTATGTGCATTTTTTGTCAGGTTATTCCTTCAGGAAAATGAGAAAATAAATCCCTCACTATAAAAAAGAACACTTTTGGAACATTATTTCAGATAATAAATTATCTTTGTCTGCAAGTATTTCAGCTAATTTACTCGAGAGAACCTTTATTTTAAAAAGACAACATTACAAAATGTAAGCTTAAATTGCAAATAAAAGGGAGCAAACTCTTTCCGACTTTTCTAACATTGTTTGAAATCTAATATCACTGTAATAAATAAAAAAAAGGCCTTCTGAACGCGTCCGTTTTTCTTTCAGTCTATCTTTTGTAATTGTTATCACACAAATGACTTTCTTTGTAGCTGAGAACAAAATCTTAACAGCAGACAACCCATGAAATTTTTTGGGCTCTAAATTTCTTTTTCTCTTTTCTTAATTGCTTGTTTCTTTCCATCAAGTTTTTTCTATCCTCATTTTTTTTGTTTTGTTTTTCTTTTTCTTTGCATTGGTAACGTTTTTATACATCGAAGTTGCCCTCAGTCGAAGTGATGATAATAATTTCGACAAATATCCTGGGTAAAGCAAGACTTGCTGTATCTCCAACTACTGCTTATGTTTCCTTAATTTCATTAGACTGATTTTCAATAGCACTTTGAAGATCTTTGGGTTTTATCTTTTACTCTTTACTTAGATGAAGAAGGAACTTTATAATCTTTTCCTCTTGTCCTTATCATCTTAACATGCTAGAATAGAGGTGGCATAGAAGAAGAAGTAATTTTCTGATGCCATTTATTCTACATGGTGTTGTCCAGGATCAAAGATTCTACGATACTTTTGCATCATAAGCAGTTCATCAATTATATAAATCTCACCTGTCTGTTAGTGTGTATGTATGTATGTATGTATGTATATATGTTTGTATGTCTTGCTAAAATTTTCGACAGAGGCGACGAATTTTCACGATATCGATATCGTTTTGAAGCCCGACCCTTCCGACGACAAATATCGAACAGTTGGCCTTCACCCTCAACTGGGCACTTTTCTACAGGGAGGGGTCGCTTTTTTTTTTCGCCGATATTTTCAAAAATCATTGCCTGTTTTCGATTGTCTAACCTTAATTTAAACCTGCATTACTTCCGCTTTGACGATGGACGCAACAGCTAACTTTTTTTCACTTTCTTTTCCTCCTTCGAGGTACGGGTTAGAGCCTGCCTGCCTATTACAACTATTTTTGCGCTCGCAATTTTCTTTCTCTTCTTCTTTTTTTTTTTTTTTGCTCAATCAACATCTTTACACACACCTCCACTTTCTTTTCGGCCTTCGTGCAATGTTTTTTTGTTTTTGTTTTTGTTTTTTGGGGTTTTTTTTGCTCAACATACGCCTACAAACATCCGGGCAACGCTGGGCAGCCAGGACAGTTTTAAATAAAAGAATAAAAGATATATTAAAAACGTTTAAAAAGCCCAACTACAGATTGACGTTTAAAAGTTTGGAATTGATTTATGAAACTTATTCATTTTAAAAACGTTTATCACTCCCATTCAAGATATTGTCAAAATTACTAAGTAACTTGATTCCAGCACAGTAACTGGTCCTGATAAAATTCCAATCATAGTGCTAAAGAAAGCTGCATCCGGAACCAGTTCTCGTTGTTGCAAATCTGCACAAATGCTATCTAAAAACAACACGTTGGAAAAGTTCATTAGTTTGTCGAATATTGTGCATATCAATACAGACCAATCAGTTTCTTGTGTATCATTAGTAAGTTTCTCGAATTCATGATAAATAAAAAAGTTGTTTTGGCTCGAATGAGCAATGCAGCAAGATTGGGCAGGTGCAGCTCGCAATATGAGAGCGCCCGGATCGTCTTGTTTTCTATAAGTAAAAAATAAACAAACAAACATCAACCACTAAACTGGGTCTAGAGGTTGGTACGGCGTACTCAAATGTTTATATATGTTTATATGATTCTCCAATTCACCAATAAACAATCACTATACCACAATACCTGAAAACGGCCCATGTAGGTTAAAAACGTTAGTGATTTGGCGAATTTCTCTACTTTCTCGTGGGAAACGTGAGAAAGTTAGCGTGTTATATTAAAAAATGGAAAAAAAAGAAAAGATTATAAGAGCTTAGCGCTGATATTTAATCAGACCAGTATAAATGAAAGAATGTTGCCCAAGTACACGAATATATATATATATGTATATGTGTGTATGTGTGTGTATGTGTGTGTGCGTATTTTGGCATCTAGTCATTATTCAAGCACATCTGATTCAACACGACAGAGTTATTTTTCTGATTTTTCTGGATATCGTTTCAATTCGCCGAGCGGTCTTTTTAATTTCAGTCGACATGTTGTACAGTATGGCGCTCAAAAGTAGTTGCTCAGCCATATTCTACTCAAGCGCTTTCTATCGGAGCGTCCGCTTATTATCAGGAGCAGTTGTTGTTGTTTTCTTTTTCTTGTCCTTTTCCTTTGAGACTTGGTGTATTTATAGTTAACTCTGTCGTGTTCAATCAGATGTGCTTGAATATATATATATATATATATATATATATATGTCTGTGTGTGGGGGGGATGTGTATATGTATATATATATATATATATATATATATATATATATATATATATACGTATATATATAATTATTTTTATAAAAATAAATTAAGTTTTACATGCGTATCTGTCGTCTTAAAATAGATAAATAACCGTTTAACCGACGACAGGATTCGAACTCCGTGCTGCAGTCACTATTGAGTCCCATCCAATACTTTCCTCACTACGGTCGGCTTAACAGTTATATGGAATGGAAGAGAAATATCTTGTATAATTTTTGAGGAGGCGAATATAGTAAGCCGCTACAAGCGTTAAACAACTCAAGGGAAGGAAGATGGAGAAAGAGAGATTAGAAAAAAAGAGAGAAAAGTAAGGATGAAAGATACGTCGAACATATAATTGTATTTACACCTCAAGAACCGGCGTAAGAAGACGTTTAGCGCCATTTGGACCGTCTAAGTACATAGATGAATGTTCATAAAAATGTCTATGACAGTTTCCTTAGACATCATTAATCGTAGGCTTTTTTCTTTCTGTTGTAAGCATTAACAAAGCTACCAATAAACTGATAATATTCTCAAACACCTGATCTCATAAAAATAAGACTTATTTCTGAAAAGCAAAATACAATAAAACTGAACCAATTAGTTTTTATTCTTTCTCATCTTTCGTTGATTCTCTTTCTTATTGTTTGTGTGACTTACTGCATGCACTCTTCCTGGTATTATCAATACAAACCTTATGTCCAATCAGCAGAAGTGAGAAAAGAAACGAAGTAAAGAAGCAACCTCTGTCAACCCATCACTGCTGTAATTTCTGTTAATACAATTTATTGTTAATAATCTTGCATTTATTTTACGTTTTACAGCAAGGACAGTAGTATGCAAAAATGTGAGGGTATAAGGAGGGAGAAATAGTGCGTTTGTATGTTCAGTTGTGCGGACGTTTGAACCCTATGCCTCATAAATATTTTATGGCACAAGCAATTCATGAAATATAAATATAAAACGAAGGGATATGTTCGAAATACAATTTATTTAATGTTAGCCTATACAGCCTTTAACCCATTTATATTGTGTGCGTAAATAAGTCTGAAAATCGTGGTTGCAAGAGTGGATGAAAAGATCTAATGAATATATTGGAGTTAGGAAAGATAAAGAAATAAAAAGAGAATCTATTTTGTGTTGCGGCTTTTATAGTTCCTGATATTAGCGCCCTTAACGTTGTGAATGGTAAAGATACTTGCGTCTACGCGCTTTCTGGTGTAGCTATGTGTGGATGCGTGCGTGAGACTGTATGTATGCTACAGGTGTCTTCCTTATGTTTGCCTTTGTAGTTCGTGTCCCACATTAAGCACCCTACATCAATAGAGATTTTGTTAGCTAGTGTGGATTTGGGCAAGGATCACACTAAGTGCATGATAATAATCAAGATCTGTAAAACAGAATCGTTGCCAGGGTTGAATGAGAGATGGGTGTGCATCCTTCCAAATACAAAAACCGGATCACTGCATGACACTTAACAGGATCCATTTCACACCTGACTCAGTTCAAACACCTGTAATTAAAAAAACACAATTAGTTTAGAGTTGTTATTTTCCACATCAGCCATACAGATATAAATTATTGTATGTGCAAATTCCAGCTTGGTAAAACAACTGGAAGTGAGTCAAGTGTATTACTTATTGAACGTTTCTCGTATCTAGAGATAGATTATTTGGAAGTCAATTTCTTAAACTACTTAAGCAATGTAAAGTGGGTTTTTATGATAATGAATTTATAACAGTTAATCTAATTAATTCATCTATCTATATATATAAAAGGCAAAATGTGTGTGACCATTTCGTGTATGTCTCGCACAGGCTTCTTTCGCACACGCTCCTAGGGGGTCCTATAGCTTAGAACTGTTTATATACCCCCTATATAATAATATTTACGATTTGGGAACGCGGGTCGCTTCTAGATTTATTTACGTCGATTTTTACAAAATTATTGCTATTTCAGCCTGTCTTGTGTTCGTTCAGCTTTTTCGTATAAAAAGCGAAACTAATTCAAAGTTAAACGTACTGTTCCGGCAATCGCACCGGGAAACGTCCAGAAGCAATCAGCTTTGATCAATGTGGGGCCAAACTCTATATATCAGACAATTGCTATTCAATCTGGAAAATGGGGGAGCTGGTTTCCCCCTCCCCAACATCTTGGAGAAAAAAAATAGTCAAAGTTGGGTAAACAAACCCAAAAGCTGCCCCGCAGCAAAAGTAAAGTCCGCTCCTTCTATTTGACCTCATTAAAATGAGGTCAAATAGAAGCAGAGCAAAAGTTTAGTCCGCTACTTCTATGACCTCATTAGTAGAGTTAACTTTTACGGCGGCCTAGTGTCAATTCTGTTTTTATTACTCAAATTCAACCTTGACTCTGTTAGTATGTCGCAGTGGTTAGTGGTTAACGTTGCACGATTTTTTTTCACACTTTAATTTCCAACTTTTCCTCAAGGGTTTAGGTTCGATCCTCATACTCACCTAAAACTTTTTTTATTATTTTAACCCTATCCCCCGGAGTTTTGATTTATCCAAAACTACACACACCTCAAAACACACGGGCATCGCCGGGTACCCTCCGCTAGTATTTATATAAAGTTCAGTTTGATACTAGATTCAGACTAGTCTATGTTTTCCATTCTTCCTTCTATTTTATCATTCGCATGAACATATTTTATTGTGCATTAGTTTCTTTTTGAAAATACTTATTCTGGAAAAGAAAATTTCCATATTTTTCCTTTACTACCGAAATAATCTTATACTTCAAATGGAAGCAATTATGTCATAAGTTATTTTAATGGACTTCTGTCCATATTAGAAAACCTGTTTAAATAGCGATTATGTCAGCTAGTGTGGATTTTGACAAGGTTTACACTGAGTGCATGATATTAATTACCTAAATGTGCATAACGGAATGATGTTACATTGTAAAAAGGGTCTATCCCCTTTTTCATGTAAGTAAAAATAGAGAGATTTAGTTAAAATGAAAATGAAATAGAATAGACGAAATTCGAACCTCGTAATTTAGGTTTAGAAATAGATTACGAGAGATAATTAGAAAACGGAATGTAAAAACAAACCATTGTTTAGCAGAGAGATAAAATAGTTTTAAGAAAAGGAATGTGCATTTGTCAATTCTGTTATGAAAGTGAATTGAGTAATGCAACTATAGGATAATTTAATAAATATGTTTTTAACATATTGGAAATATATGTTACTGGAAATATAGGTTAAAATTCCTTTTGTAAACAAAGGAAAATGTTTTGGACACGCATTTCCAGAACACGTGAAAGAAGACACATGTTTTAACATGTGTATGACGTCATGGAAAATGGGAAGTTCTCGATATAGTTTGAAACTTGAGAGTTAAGCAGGTAGAGTCTGAGGACGACAGACGATAGATGGACAGTCGAACGTCTGGAAGCGAGACGGTCACATTTGAAACATAGAATGTAAAACTTTGAATTCCTGACTAAGAAAACCACCGACCGGTCCATAGAAATAAACGCATCATGTGTTTTTATAAACGTCGTCTTTGTGTTGTAATTCTACCAAAAGGTAAAGTGAAATCGTCACATTACGTGACCTCCTTGTTTACCTTAAATACCCTCTTCATATGAAGAGTCGAGTTCGTCTAACAACTCGCTACACTTCGACGTCTCGTCTCTGACATAAACTGTTCTCCTGTGAATTATTGTTGAAACCTGCCTTATCCCCGGAAAGGCATCTGACTACATACATACGTGGTGGCAGCGGCCAAAAATTCAAAAGAATTCAGCCTCCCTCAATAATACGTTTTACAAACGGAAGCAAATAAGTGCCCATTGACTAGGGGTCGGTGTACGGTAAGACTTTCTACAAAAAAAAAACAATTTTTACTCTCACTCATATTACAGCAAAGATTATTAGAAATCTGAACTTTTATTTTCGTTTATTTTTTCTAAAAGAAATTGAATTTTTACACTTTTCCCCCCTTGACATTTCTACAAAAAAAAACACACACCACATTTCTATTAGTAACATAACATACATACGTATGTTCTTGCCGAACGAATCTTACCTTAAAGCTTAAAGAATTAATTTAATCAGACTGTTTCTTCACTTTTATTTTCTTTCAGATATTGATAGAAAATAACGGATGCCATTTGTTAATTCAAAAGTTTTCTTTACTAAACTTTTAAACTATTGAAAGGACGAAAGTAACAAAAAAAACAATTTTTACTCTCACTCATATTACAGCAAAGATTATTAGAAATTTGAACTTTTATTTTTCGTTTATTTTTTCTAAAAGAAATTGAATTTTTACAATAGTCGATTTAATTATATGTTGTTGTTCTTATAACAACACACCTTTGAGTGAGTAAAAAAAAAAAAAGTCTCCACCCTGTTCTTTGATTAAAGTTTTCTACGGCTATTTTTTCAACTTGTTCAATTTCACGGTGATTAATTTGGAAACTTTGAAATTAAAATTAAAATAAAAGGATGTCTGCCTTCAGCACTAAACAAAGAATCCTCACTGAACACGAATCAAGAGGCTCGCTCGAAGCCTGGTGTGAGCAGTTATTATACCATATCTCAAATGAAGATAAATTCGAACGCTATTTGGAGGACCTTAAAACCTGGTGCAGTGTCGCAAGTGGCATCCCCCACAGAGGCTTCATAACCGATGAACAAGAGGTTAATGGGAAAAGATTCTCGGCGGAAAAAAAGCCATTAACCTAAAAGTACTACTCGGCTTTATAAGCATCCATGCCCCTGTTGTTAGTAGTACCTTCGTAAAAGAAGAGGCGCACAGTATTGACGAAATCTTTGATAGACTCCGTCAATACTATGATTGTCGTGAATCCGGTACGACCATAATGAACATGTTTAAATTTAAATGTGGCGCCAATGAAACAAGAGAGGCTCTCTGGGAAAGATGCTACTCATTTATGGAAGACAGCTTGATTACAAAATCTTCAGCCATTAAACATTGCGGATCAAAATTAGAAAACGATGAATGCCTAACCCCTACATTACAGAACATCACGGTGATGATCTGGCTTGATGCAATCCATCGAGAACTACCATCCATTGTTAAACAAAGATTCGCGATCACTCTAAGGGACTCCACTCTATATTCTATTAGGGCGGAGATCAGTGATGCTATACCATCCCTATTACAAGAAATAGGGGACAGAGAAGGGAATATAGCATACTCTTCCATCAACAGAAGTATAAGATCTGGAAACCAGAGAGGTCGCCTGACAAAAAGACCGAAATGTTGCCTCTGCGATGCAGCAAACAGACCAGGTGCAGAGACTCACTACTTCAAAAACTGCCCTTTTATGCCAACATCAGATAGAAGATTTCTTCGATCTAAAATTACTGATATTGAAATCTTATCGGAATCTGAAGAAGAAGAAGAAGACGAAGACTTCGAGTACCACGAACCCAACAGTAGAATGGTCCGAGTTAAACAACCTCAGAACCCCAAAATCAACAAGGTAGATATTGTATCATCACCGTGTATGGAAGTAGAAACAAACAAGGAAAACTCGATCATTATACTGGACACCGGTGCGGAAACTAATTTGATTAGGAAAAGCGAGGTGAGACGTCTAAAACTCAATATCCTGCCCACCATCCACAAAGCTAACATGGCGGACGGTGTCTCCCCCATGGAAATAGAAGGGGAAGTACACTTCAATGTTTCGAGAAGGTGTCCAATCACAAATCAAGCCCACTGCTTTCGTTTCGACGGACTTGTAGTTAAGGACCTGAACTGTGCCATTCTGGGTGGCATGCCATTTATGGACAGGAATGACGTTTACCTTCGCGCAAACACCAACCACGTTTACCTCGGTGATTGCTGTGATTTCAAATACCTCAATATAAAAAGACACGCTAATGTTAAAGCAGCAACTATATTGCGCGTCCCAAGACAGACCTGCCTACTACCTGGTTCCAGCGTTGCCTTATCGATACCACCTGAATACCAGGATAAAATAGTTTCAGTAGAACCTAGATGCAATAACAATCAGGATGAATGGATCAAATGTGAGCTAGTGAAACCGGATCATGATATAAGAACGCTCACCAACAAGTCCACCATACCCATACTCATCAAACGCCATGAGCAAGTATGTCAGATACGCCACACGACCCAATTATCACTATCCAGTGATACTTTGAAACCGACTCCAATAATTCTTACCAATGATTCCAAACAAACGGACAGGTCAGCAGAAATTTCTGTGGACCCCTCGAACATCCTTAGCCAGGAAGAAAAGACCATCTTCTTCACGACAAATAAGAAATATAATCAGGTATTTTCACCGGTAGTCGGATGCTACAATGGAAGATTAGGAAATTTCCAACACAGGATTAATGTTGCCGTATCTCTACCACCACAAAGAAAGGGACGCATTCCATTATATAACCGGACAAATCTAGAGCGACTCCAAACCAAGATTGATGAACTATACGAACAAGGTGTCTTCGTACGCCCAGAAGACATAAACATAACAGCGGAATATGTAAACCCTTCATTCCTTGTTACCAAACCTTCAGGAGGCTTTCGGTTAGTGACTGCATTCACTGAACTGAGCCAGTACACCAAACCACAACCTGCTCTCATGCCCAAAGTAGATGACATCATAAGACATATTACTCAGTTTAAATTCTTAATTAAAACTGACTTAAGTCAAGCATACTTTCAAATACCCTTGGCCAAATCATCAATGAAATATGTCGGCATCTGTACACCATTCCGTGGTGTATATGTTTATACCAGAGCGGTGATGGGTCTTCCAGGCTCTGAATCAGCTTTAGAACAATTAATGTCCAAAGTCCTAGGCGATCTAATGATAAAAGGATCGGTGGTAAAATTGGCTGATGACCTATATGTCGGGGCCAACACACCCCGGGAACTTAACAACGTATGGGAAGAAGTATTACAAACACTACATAAGAATAACTTGAAGTTATCCCCATCTAAAACGGTTTGCTGTCCAACATCGACAGAAATTCTGGGTTGGCGATGGATCAATGGAACCCTCAAAGCTACAAGTCATCGTCTAAATACCTTGGCTGCCTGCAATCTCCCTGAAACAATCAAAGAAATGAGATCATTCATAGGATCTTACAAATTCCTAAGTAAAGTTATACCTAAACATTCAGATTTTTTAGCACCTCTAGATAAAGTCTGCGCAATGGGCTCGTCAAACGACAGAATCAAATGGACATCAGATCTGGAAGACACATTCCTCAAAGCCAAAGAACACCTTAAACAAGCCAAAATCCTAACCTTACCTAGAAGAGAGGACCAACTACAGATAATCACGGACGCGGCTACAACCTCTGCCGGCTTAGCGGCATCCCTTTTCGTATTAAGAGGAAACAAACCCCACCTCGCAGGTCTATTCAACGCTCGTAAAACATCCAACCAAGCAGGTTGGCTAGCTTGTGAGTTGGAAGCTCTGGGCATAGCGTCGGCTATCAAACACTTCAGCCCATATATAATTCAATCAGAAAACATCACCGAAGTACTCACGGATAGCCGACCCTGTGTACAAGCATATGAAAAACTCCGCAAGCTCCAGAGTCACGACGTTCCTCAGTGTCATATCTCGATATCCTGTCAAATTATCCCATTTACCAGGTAAAAATAATATATCGGATTACGCCAGCCGAAATCCTATCCATTGCGAAGGAAAATGCCAAATCTGTAAATTCATCAGTGCCCTAGAGGAATCCGTAGTTAGAGAAGTCACCGTAAAAGACATACTAGCTGGCCACTGTCCTATCCCATACATGACTCGCAATACGTGGATTCAAGCTCAACAAGACTGTCCAGACTTATAACAAGTATATCGGCTACTACGCGATGGCAGAACTCCATCTAAAAAGAAGAAAGGGTTAACCACAATTAAAAGGTATTTACAACATTGTAAACTCTCATCAGCCCCTGCAGATGGGTTAATCATAGTTATGCGGGAAGAAGCCTTACGGCCTGCTAGACAAAGAATCGTCATTCCCCAAGGGGTATTAGATGGACTTTTGGTCGCTCTACATTTACAACTCCAACACGCCAGTAAACATCAGTTAAAACAAATCTTTAATATGGGATTCTATGCACTGGATACAGATAAAGCCATCAATCGCACCGTAGATAGTTGCCACACTTGCGTATCACTAAAGCAGGTAGCAAGTCAGTTCAAAAATCAATCGTCAACAAAACCACCTGACAAAATTGGGAGCTGGTACGCTAGTGATGTCATCAAACGTGAAGGACAACTGATATTATTAGTTCGAGAAAATGTTTCTTCCTTGACACAGGCAACATTATTACTATCGGAGAGCAGTCAATCTCTTAAGGATGGCCTAATCACCACCATATCAAGATTCCGTCCCCCGTCAGGAGATGAAGTAAAAATCAGGGTCGATGGCGCTTCGGGATTTCAAGCCCTACTCACCGATAGTTCACTGGAATCGTTCCATATTAAAATAGAGGGTGGACAAATAAAGAACATTAACAAAAACCCTATTAGTGAACGTTCAATATCAGAATTCCATACAGAACTATGCAAATTGAAACCAAATGGTGGCAAAATAACAGACACTGAATTGGTCATAATAATTTCCAATATGAACAGCAGATTCAGAGAAAATGGCTACTCTTCACTAGAAATTTGGACAATGAGAGACCAAATCACAGGAGAAAAACTACCAATAGAATACAAAAGCCTGATTGAAGAGAAACACCGAAATAGATTAAAAAGACATGAATCCTCAGCTAAATATAAGGGCCGAGGCAGAACTACCGAAATAAAAACCGATACTAAAGTTGGAGAGATCGTCTATCTATACCAAGATAGAGTTAAAACCAATGCTCGCAACAAATATATGGTGATGGAAGTTGAAGATCAGTATTGTACTGTACAAAAGTTTACAGATAAACGATTTCGGGGAAAAAGATATAAAGTGAAGAAGTCTGACATTATCAAAGTTGAACAACACCCTAACTACCACACCATTGATCAAAACAATACCGAAAGTGAATACGAAATAGATAGTCCCATACATGTCGAATCCGAATCATCAATAGATGAACAATCGGACTCTTCCAAGCACAGTGACACAGAAAACACACAAGATGACAGTATAGACCATAAAGATCCAACCGAAGAAACCCCCCTGGAAGTAACTCCCGAGGAAATTACTTATACGCGTCGTCCGTCACGGATCCGAAGACGTCCGAAGTTCTTGGAAGAAATTTATATATTATAAATTAGCTCAAACAAGTGCGTAAATTCGGATCATACCCGTACAACACAGAGGAAAAGGAAATAAGGAAATAAAAGGACTCCGTCACATCACGTGACCTCCTTGTTTACCTTAAGTACCCTCTTCATATGAAGAGTCGAGTTCGTCTAACAACTCGCTACACTTCGACGTCTCGTCTCTGACATAAACTGTTCTCCTGTGAATTATTGTTGAAACCTGCCTTATCCCCGGAAAGGCATCTGACTACATACATATGTCATTATATGTCTTATATATCCTGTGTTTCAAAATGTCTTCACATACACAATGTCTCTACATCTCATATCTACAATGTGAACACTAAGACTGTCTCAATGCTGTCTCTCTCTAAGACTCACTTTTAATAAGACTTCCTAACAACGAACAATAATAATAATAATAATAATAATAATAATAATAATATTAATAATAATAATAATAATGAAACCCCTATATAACATCATTCCCAGAATCAAGAATTGTGGACAAATAAGGCCAAAAAGAAAGGGTGTGGACAAAACAGGGTAAAACAACGAATGACGGCATGTTATCCAGCTGAGGGAAACAAAGATTTACAAATAATTCTATAGAAGCCAATCGGGAGACATCAAATAATGCGAGTAGTTACGCGAGGCAGACGGTCAATAATGTAGAAAACACTGATAATCGCTAATTGCAGAATGTCTCCGTGCATATATCAGCAATTAGGTTAAGATGTTAACTAATTATAACTAAATAATTAGTTATGAGAACATTAGTCACTCTATTCTGGTTTAATTCTCTCCAGAACAATTCGGAAAACTCAGCAAAAGTCACCTCGTGTTAATTTCTACCATAATACTTAATTCGCTGCATCTTATGATATAAAGACCAAAATAAAAACTTCAAACTGCGTACATCTAATGATTATGTTGTTATTGAAAATGTTGCAACATCGATTTGGTGCAAAGTGAGTTTGAGCCTTTCACGTGGGAGCATATTACAAGCATGTGTGCTACGGAGATAACGCGGGTCCAGACGGTACAAAAAAAAAGAAAGGAAAAAAGGTAGATAACAAGCGAATAAGGCCAAGAAAACGGCTGAATATGGAAAATATTAGAAAAGAATTAGAAAAAATAATAATGAGGGAGAGAAAGATAACACGGTAATCGTAAGTGGCTTTGCTTATGTTATAAATTGTAATTGCGATAAGATCTGCTGTCTCCATTATAAAATGGAACACAAAAATAAAAAGAATTAAACATTTGCGACTTTTCAAGTAAATAAAATAAAGAATAAGAAAATAGGAACTTGTTGAAAGTAAGGTAAAAAAAAAAACGAATTAACGTCGATAAGCGACTGAAACGCGTTCGAAACAATAGCAAGTTATAAAACATGTATTGTAGTTTAGCTACACAGAATTGTCCATGGAAATTCGTCAAGCTTATGCGCGAAATTGATGTAACCGCGTGTTTTTAAGTTTGCTGTTTAATCCATCAGATTCTTTGTTATTCTTGACCTCGATAATTTACTTGTTATTCATATTATCTTTGTTTATTTTTGGTGGAGAATGACCCATATTTCCTTGTGTATTAAAAAAAGGCCTTTATAAATATCGACGTGTTTAGATATATCTGCTTATATTTTTGTATTAGTTTTATTTATTATTTATTATTTATTATAATTATAATTATGATTATAATTCTATACTATCAGGGTGACCTGACATTGCCTGGAATTGAATAATGATCAACGAATGTTTTACACTCCCATATATTTATGTTCATCGAAATCGATGTAATATAGCCCATTTCTCAATCAAATCGATTATTGATTGCTATAGTTTCGATGCACCCGGAAGAAGCTTTATATTCCTCTCGAAGTGATTAAGTGCATGCTTTCATTTTGCTATAAACAGAAACATTCATTTCGAACGCGCCATTGTTATATCAAAGAACCTTCTGTTCATTTTATATGCCTTGCTTTACTGGTTGTTCGACGACAATGTTTGAATTTAAGTTTAAAATGAAAAAGCCAAGTGTCATTGTGAAATTGTATTTTAAACAGAAAAATTAATTTCGAAGGTGGCTCTGTCATATTCAAGAACCTACTGTTGATTTTATATGTCGGGACGTTCAGCTTGTGTGGTAATAAAACTTCTTAAACCGACTGTGCTTTCTTTTATCAGATTATTTCGATTATCGATAATTAATACTTATGGATAATATTCCGACTCAAAACCTATCCAAGAACACTGCCAGACACAGAAGGTATCTTCGTGTTGAAATTTCATAAAAGTCAACCTAACCTAGAGAACGAACTTACAGACACACATACAACGTTCCTTTTATATAATAGTAGATATATATATATATGTGTGTGTGTGTGTGTGTGTGTGTGTGTGTGTGTATGTATGTGTGTGTGCGTCTGTTTGTGTGTGATTTATAAATATAAAATAGCTTTTCTCCCAATTTCCGGATTTATTAATCATGTCCAAAGGCGTTTTATTTGCTTTTGGTGGATTTATTTTGCTATTTCCTCAGATAAATTAAGGGTAACATAGATTCACTTATTGATAAAATAATTAAGTGACTGATTTTGTGCTACGAAACAGATACTGCCAAGAATTGGAAAGTTCAACTGAATTAAAGGAATAAATTGTAAGATGGTCAACACCATGCCATTTGGAATGTAGACTTTTGTCATTCATTCATTATATGCTCTGTGTAGAGCATACAAAATATTGAGCTTCATAAATAAGGATTGGTATGCATAAAAATGAAATATAAATGAATAAAAATATTTCCACAGAAATTATGTGGTGTATTACATAGGACGATGGTAACATTGGTAATTTTTATGCCGCTGTTACGCAATTAGCAACAGCTTGTCTTCCAAATCGTCAAAGAGAAATCCAGACGACCGAGAAACAACCTCGATGGCACAGGTATTTCCAAATAGTTACCCCTTTAGTAGTAACCATGCTCAACGTCGCTTAACTTCAGTTATTTACGGAAAAGTGTCAACGTTAACCTCGAGGAATATATATTATATATGCATATGGATATACATATACATAGAGACATGCACTTCGTATAAATACAGGGTGTCCACAAAGTCTGGCTACATTAAGTAGCAAGACTTTGTGGAAGCATCCTGTAGATTATGCAGGCAGACTTGTGGGCAACCTGTATATACACACGCGCGCGCGTGCGTGCGTTCGTGTGTGTGTGTGTGTTTGTGTGTGTGTGTGTATATATACAGTGTGCCCACAAGTCTGGCTGCATAATCTACAGGATGCTTCCACAAAGTCTGGCTACATAATGTAGCCAGACTTTGTGGACACCCTGTATATATATATATATATATATATATATATATATATATATATATATATATATACCGTATCGTAGGTTACGTTACATTATTGTTTCAGCTACTCGGCCGTTTTTTTGGCCGTCTGCAGCTTCCTCAGACTTTTGCTGTCTGAGGAAGCTACAGACGGCCCAAAAAAAACGGCCGAGTAGCTAAAACAATAATGTAACTTAACAGAAAGATACGGTAATAAAAAATAAAACGGATATATATATATATATATAAAGCTGAACATCCGTGTGTGTGTGTGTCTGGTCACGAATAGGCTCCTATATGGTTGACTATTATAGAAAACTGATCATATATAATGATAGAAGATAATATCGAGACACAGGAATGGGTATGTTTGATCTGGCATAATGATGATTCATTAAAATTGTGGGGTCTGCGTTCGCGCCTGGTCCACAAAGTATGGAAATAAAAAATTAAAAAATTAAAAAAAAAAAGTTTACAAGTGTTTTTGATATAGATGTACATAATAATACTTTGATAAGTATGTTTTAACTTAAACAGGTATGGTATAATAAAATTGTGGGGTCTCCGTTCGCTCCTGGCCTCCATAAAATGGAAATAGGTACAAACTTTAATAATGACTTTTCATATCTATCTGCGTAAGTATACTTTGATAATTATGTTTCAGTTTGAAGAAATATGGTATAATAAAATTATGGGGTGTTCGTCTGCGCCTGACCTCTATAGAATGGAAATATGTCACAAAGTTTAACAAGGTTTTTTAATATAGATCCACAGAATATTGTGATAAGTGCTTCAGTGTGAACAGGTATGATATAATAAATTATGGGGTTTATCTATTTTATTTTTACTTCTATCATATTTTGCTTTGGTTTTGATACCCCCAAATTCGAAGCTATCTCTTTACAACCTTTCCTTTTCATAACATATCATACTTTCATAAATCAGAGTTCATTTTCTGTAGGCTGTTTTTGAACCCAGTCAACGACGGGTACTTTTGCTAAGTGTTTCATCCTTTCGGGAATCATCAGTACAGGGTGTCACGATTAACACCAGTCGATAGATTCGAACCCGGCAACTGAAGGGCCTAACGAATTATTATTGTTGAAATTTGCACATTTATTTTATTAAATGTTTTTAACGTCTGTCAAAGTGATTTAATCATATGATGAGCTGCGCATAAGAGCTAAATTCACCGACTTTTATTTCAACTGAAAGGGCTCAACGATAAGAAACGAGTTTCTTTAAGGGGCTGACAAAAATTTGACTATAATAATTATTAAATACGTACAGACACTAGTGTTTCCTCCTATCAGGAATCAACAGTGTTGCAGGATTCGAACTCGACAACAGAATTCACCTCTGGCTTCATTAGCATTACCGTTAACCGCGAGAAATATTGTTGAAATTTAAACATTCATTTGCTACTTGTTTTTAACGTCTGTCAAAATGATCTAATCCTTATATGATATATTATGATATATATATATATACATATATATGAGGAATTATGTTTAATAATATTCACTTTTTATTTATATCAATCCTTTAATTCGTAAAGCTCGATGTAACAATAGAGCAAATAACAAATAAATGACAGCACCTGTTTCGTAGCGCAAAATCATTCATGCAATTATTTTGTCAATTCTTGAATTTATTTATCCCTTAACTTATCAGAAAAAAAAACTTATCGACTTTAAAAGAAAATAAAGTTATAAAATCCGTGAATTAAGAGAAAAGTTGCAATTATTTTTCATTTTGTTACGCTATCTTAGAATTTTGCAATTTTTTTAAATTCATATTTGTCATATTAATAAAATGAATGATTCTGCGCTACGAAACAGATGCTGTCAAGAATTGTACATTTCACCATACTTAGGGAAAAAAATTATAACATGGATTTTTGTCATTTATTTCTTATATATATATATATATATATATACATATATATGTACATATACATACATATATATATATATATATATATATATATATATATATATTGTTGTTTGTCATATATCTATATATATACAGTGATGATCATATTTATTGGCACGGTAAAATAAAAGTTAAATTTTGTCTAATAAATTCTAAAAAAGGGATTAAATTAAAGAAAATAACAAAGTATATTATGTATTTTTAACTGGCCTTTCCGATGCAGCAATCGGATTTTAGAAAAAATAAATAACAAAAGAACAACAAACATAATTGCAAAAACCCCTTGTTCAAAATTATTGGCACGATTTATTTAATAATCAATTGTATAGCCTTTGGCCTTGATTACCTTCCTCAGTCGCTTTTCATAGTTTACAACCAAGTTGTTGCACTCTTCAGTAGTAATTTTAGCCCACTCTTCCTGACAATAATCCTCCAATTGAATAAGATTCTTAGGCTTCCTTTGCATTACCCTCAATTTTAATGTTCTCCATAAATTTTCAATTGGATTAAGGTCTGGGCTTTGTGATGGCCACTCCAAAACATTAATATGATTATCCTCAAGCCATTTCTTAGTCAGTTTAGCCGAATGCTTTGGGTCATTATCTTGCATGAACCACCAACGGCGACCAAGTGAGAGCTCTTTAGCAGAGTCTTTCCGGTTTTCATCCAATATTTTAACATAATCTTCCTTTTTTATGCTACCTGTGACCTTAACAAGTCGCCCTGGTCCAGAGGCAGCAAAGGATCCCCAAAACATCAAACTGCCTCCACCGTGCTTCACTGTGGGTATGGTGTTCTTAGGCAGGAAAGCTTCGCCAGCTCTTCTGTAAATATAAGACACTTTATTATGGCCAAATAACTCTATTTTCGTTTCGTCAGTCCATAGAACACGTTTCCAGAATGCAACATCTTTATCAATATGACGTTTTGCAAAGGCTAGCCTTGCTTTCAGGTGCATAGGCTTCAATAAGGGAGTCTTTCTCGGACGACATGCTTTTAAACCAGCTCTCTTCACAACTCTACCAACTGTATGTCGAGATACATTCACTCCAGAGGTGCTCTGTTCATCAACAATCTCCCCAACAGAGATCCTTGGGTTTTGTTTTACTTGTCGAACAATTTTCCGTTCATCTCTTGGGGAAAGAATCCTTTTTCTCCCTCTACCCTCTAAACTCATAACGTGGCCTTGCGATTTGGACTTGTTTATTATGGCTCTAACAGTGGATTTGGGAAGGTTTAGCTTCTTTTAAATCTTATCATAGCTCTCCCCATTAGTATGGCATGCTACAACAAGCTTCCTGACGTCTTCGCTGTGTTCCTTAGTTTTAACCATGGCGATTGAAAATTATAATTTAGTCACTTATAATAGTTTAAATAAATCGCTATCTAAAAATTATCTGAAAAAAATTATTCACTGAATTAGCGTTAAACAAGCATAATATGGCTATAAAAAAGTTCAGAAAGCACGTAAACCGGAAATTGATTGGTATTATACTGATACTAAAAGAAAAACAAAGCCGTGCCAATAATTTTGAACAAGGGTTTTTTGTTTGTTGTTCCTTTGTTATTTATTTTTTCTAAAATCCGATTGCTGCATCGGAAAGGCCAGTTAAAAATACATAATATACTTTGTTATTTTCTTTAATTTAATCCCTTTTTTAGAATTTATTAGACAAAATTTAACTTTTATTTTACCGTGCCAATAAATATGATCATCACTGTATCACAATGTAATTCTTGGTTCATTATAAGCGAATAAAACCATATTTCTACGTTACCAATTTATTTGAAATTTTCAGACAACCAATTTTTAGAGTCGAGGGGTGTTTTTATGTTATTAAAATAAATTTACCTCGCGAATTATTAAAATATTAAATAAAATAAATATATTTTCGTAACGTTAGTGCGAACCTGTTTTGTTTATAAAACTGAACTTCCGGTTAGATTCATTTCACAGCCACGAATTGACGAAACGAAATAGATTTCATTTTCTGTTTACTCGATAAGTATTAAAAAAAACATAATTCATTTGTTTATCTTCCAAATTTTTTAATTTAAACATTTTTTCTTTATTATATCAGGCAAAAAAAAGAAGTTTGCCGCTGGCTTTTTGAGTTTTTTGTTTGTTTGTTTTTTTTTTGTTTTTCGATATAAGATTGGTTGGTAAAAGTACAGTTTTTTTACGGATTGGTAACTTGCTTAAATAATATTTGGTGCTAATGCAAAGAGTGGTCCGCGCTATTTTTTAAATCGTATTTCCAGGTCTAATTAAAGTTTTATTATATGTTTTTTTATTCAATTGTAAGGTTAAAATAGAGATTAGGTACAAAACACCCTCCCCTCCCCTTGTTAAGAATGGCTTTTTAAAAAATAACGTTTTTATTTCAACACGGATCACTGTCTGCATGAGTACTGTTCTTTCACCTAACAATTTAATAAACAAAACATGGTACTTATGCAGAGAAAGTACCATAATAATATAATACTACAATAATAACGTTGTTTAGAAAGCCATTCTTAACATGGGGAGAACGTTTTGTTACTATTCTATACTTTCAACTAACAATTTAATAAACAAAACATGGTACTTATGCAGAGAAGGTACCGTGCTGAAATAACGATTAAGAAAGTCATTCTTAACATGGGAAAGGGAGAGTGTTGTGTAACTATTTTATATTTTCACCTAACAATTTAATAAACAAAAGATAGTACTTATGCTGAGAAGGTACCGTGCTGAAATAATACCGTTATTTAGAAAGCTATTCTTAACATGGGGAGGGAGTTTTGCATCTATTCTATACTTTCACCTAACAATTTAATAAACAAAAATAGATAGTACGTATGCATAGAAAATACCGTGCTGAAATAATGTTATTTAGAAAGACATTCTTAACATGGGGATGGTATTTTGTAACTATTCTGTCCTTTCACCTAACAATTTAAAAACAAAACATGGTACTTATGCAAAGAAGCTACCCCGCTAAAATAATAACGTTATTATTTAGAAAGCCATTCTTATGTTAAAGAGCATCTCTCCCCCCCTCTCTGGCTTTCTTACTCTTTCTATTTTCTCTCTGTGTGTCTCTATTAGAGAATAGAGAAAGAGAGAGGGAGAGGGAGAGAGAGAGAGAGAGGTGAATAACGTGGACAGTGGACACGTTTGCAAAAGAAGGGTCAGCTGACCAGATGACGTGGTATCATGTGATGAGGTTAGCTGATTCTTTCTTGGCAGTTGGGTTTTCGGGTGTTGAATAAGACAGACGGCTTTTCAGCTGTCCCCCCCCCTGGGCTGGGGAGGACGCTGACGTGTATCATCAAACAAGCAAGGTTCACCTCCATTCTGTGTCGACCTTTGGAAGGTGAATAAAAACTATAAAACCATTTCATCGTCTTGGAGTGAATTCTTCATCCAACAGGCCAGCTCCCCTCCAAGAGACAATGAAAACCAGAGGAACAACCGACGACACATGAATAAAGGTATGTTAAAAAAATACATGTACACAAACACACACCCACGAAAACATGAACAATAAGGTTAGAAACTAGACGATCACGTACACGAATCTCCTTGACAAAATCTCCTTTATGACACCCCCGAATATATAACATATTCGTTTTGGTGCTCGTGACTAAGTTCACATCATCGATGTGAAGTCGAACCTGTGTTTAAGAAATACGACGTGGAAACAGGTCCTTAAAAGGGAAAGGAGATTTTAAGACAAGAAAAAAAAAACAAAAACAAAAAAAAAAAAACTATACAACACAATAAAATGTCTGGAAAAAAAAAGAGAAAGAACATTATTAGAAAAAAAAAAGAAATACAAATCAACACACACACAACGATGGTCCGTTAAAACACTAAGTAATAAGGAAAAATAATAGTAAAGAGAAAAAAAAGAAAAGAAAAGAAAACAAAATTCTGTGAGAAAAACAGTAGAATAACTTGAAAAAAAAAACAGCTATAACGAAAGACAAACTGATAAAATATTGTTAATTTTGAATTAAACAGCAAGTGTAAAACAGAAGGACAGAAAGAAAGAAAAAGAAAAAGAAAATAGAACATATGACTTGTTAGCTACAACGTGTGTGTCAGAAATGAGCCTGTCACCTTACTAAAAAAAAAAAACCATGTCAATCACGAAAGATTTGTTGTTAATAATAATTTTTGTTGCAATTTTGGACTGCGAAACTTCATGTGCTTTTAGTGAAAAGACAATGATCATGTCCTGTAAAATGATTTTTTTTTCTTTTTCGCTGATTGTGCGATTTTTTTCGTAGGAATTTTTTTTTTGCTGACGTGGACAAAATTTTGTTGTTTGGATTTTATTTATTGCTAAGATGGGACTTTCTGAATACTTATAGGATATTTTTGTATTTTTTTCATTTATTTTCTTTATGTAATTGATGTGTTCTAAAATGGTATTGTGCAGGATTTTCTTACTCTGTGACATGTATTTTTTTTTCGCAGAATGGGGAGGTGGAATCTTGCTTGTGGGGTCTATGGAAAGAAGGATTAATAAAAGAAAAAATGTGTTTTTAATTAATTAAATAGTAATAATAAAATAGGGAGAAAGAAATAAGATTTAAACAGTGTAATAAATGATTTTAAAAAAAAAAAAAAGTTTCGGAAGAATCAAAGGTTCAGTCGGTATTAATTTCAATTTTCGAAAAGTAGATTAAATGTTCTATTCGACATGAGTGACGTTTTGACCACATAAGTAAGGTAGAAAAAAAAAAAAAAAGGATAAATATAGGGTTAAATAAACTATATGAAGAAATGAAAGAAAAAAGTGGGGCGTGAATGGAATTTAATTTCTGTGGCAAGCATGTTAGAATTTTGGAGAGGTGTTGAATTACATGGGTAGTTATTAATTTCATTATTCTCGGGAAATGATTCGAATTTTATTTTTTTTTATCGTGATTTCTGTTGATTTCGAGTAGAATCAACATGGAGCAAGTTTGAGTACTTCATGTGTGGAAATCCGATGTTTTCCGTGAAGCTATGTGTCTTCAAGGCAGGTTGCGCTTACCGACTTTGGAAAAAAAAAAAGAAAGTTTTTTCTGACATAGCAGTGAACGGAATGTATTCTGTCCAGCGTGAGCGGATCTAGTTGTAATCAACTTCAGGGAGCAAATGAAATGCCCTCTGACATGGTGTAAGGGGCAGAGGGGGTGCAATGGCTGACGTGGCCATTATGTTACGAATCGCTCAAGAGAAGATGAATGAAATATGTATGCAAGTACTTAGGAAAATAAAATGTTACCATATTGTGAATTAAAGGTACCAAAATTAAAAAAAAACCATGCTGGGTGAATTTAATTGGTATTATTAAATTAAATTATTTTGGAATAGATTTGGTTGGTTTAGTTATATTTTAGGGACGTTTAGCGCGTAGTTGCATTTTTTTTTCATGAGAATTACAAGGCGATTAGGCTGTAGAAAGCAGTTTTTTCTGTTGTTTTATTTTTTTTTATAAGCCACGGTATTGTCACAAATTAGAAAATTTGGCAGGGGAAATACTATTTTAGAGTAATGAGAACCCTGTTAAAACAATACTAGTGGTTCCAGTGAGTTGGAAGATGCCACGTAGGCCCAAGCAACGGCAATAAGTCTTGTCCAACAAAAGTCTGGCGTGCGAGGTCGCGATAATTCCTCAGGGTACGGAGCGACTGGACAGTCGGTACCAAGCCTAATCACGGGGAGATAGAAGAAAGGGAAAGATGCAGATTACGTAAGGAACAAGATAGAGCCTTATTATTTTTTTATTTTTTTAGAGGAATGTGTGAGGGATATCTGGGTTGGAATCTTGGGACTTGCTGGGAATGCGGAAAAATCACAAAGGGAAAACTACTTAGTTAGAAATCGATGGCGCATTAGTTAGGGAGTGATGATTCCGTATCTTGTCGGGTTCCAGGAACTCAAACAGGCTCCGAGTGAATCAGTGTGAAGGCGTATCTTGACTTAGACCAACCAAGGGAGTTAGTAGAAGAGCTTTGTGAAGTCCCGAAGTAGTAGATTGAATAGAACAAAGCTCCAGTAATAGGACCACTCAGAGAAAGACGTCAGGGCATTACAGTAAAGAAAAAAAAAAAACTGGGACTTAGGCCTATGCTGAAAGTCGAGAACGCGAGTGGGATGGTTGGGTCGGTAGAGCATCAGACTTTTAATCTGAGGGTCTGGGGTTCGAGTCCCCATGCGATAAAGCTACCACCAACATGGAGCATCCGACGTTCTGGTCGTAATTGCGATATGCTGGCCCCATTTCGAAAAAGTGATCGAAAATGGAGTCTCCATTTGTTTGGCCAAGTGGTCCAAATAAAGAGCAGAGTCAGTGGAAAATATCCAACAATGCGACCGCCTAGACAAGATGTATATCTGCAAAGCTGTATCTTTGTCTAACTTGGAAGCAAGTTAATGTCTAGGAGGGACTTTTGAGAAGCAGCAGAAGGGTTGATAGTGTTGTAGAAGAGTACTGGTGCCTGATCTTTCTTGGAAAAGGGGTGAGTCCGGAAAGTGAAAAAATAAAGATGTACTTCGGACATAATTATTTTTTTTAGTTAGTTAGTTATTAAAAATGTATGGCTTGCCATACATTTTGATAAAAAAGGGGTGGAGGAATGTTAAAGAGCATCTCTCCCCCCCTCTCTGGCTTTCTTACTCTTTCTATTTTCTCTCTGTGTGTCTCTATTAGAGAATAGAGAAAGAGAGAGGGAGAGGGAGAGAGAGAGAGAGAGAGGTGAATAACGTGGACAGTGGACACGTTTGCAAAAGAAGGGTCAGCTGACCAGATGACGTGGTATCATGTGATGAGGTTAGCTGATTCTTTCTTGGCAGTTGGGTTTTCGGGTGTTGAATAAGACAGACGGCTTTTCAGCTGTCCCCCCCCCTGGGTTGGGGAGGACGCTGACGTGTATCATCAAACAAGCAAGGTTCACCTCCATTCTGTGTCGACCTTTGGAAGGTGAATAAAAACATAAAAACCTTAATTGTCATCTTGGAGTGAATTCTTCATCCAACAGGCCAGCTCCCCTCCAAGAGGCAATGAAAACCAGAGGAACAACCGACGACACATGAATAAAGGTATGTTAAGAAATGCATGCACACAAACACACACCCACGAAGACATCAAAAAATAAAACCATTAGAAACTAGACGATCACGTACACGAATCTCCTTGACAAAATCTCCTTTATGACTCCCCCGAATATATAACACTTAACATAGGGATAGGGGTGTTTGTTTCTATAAAAAAACATATCATAAAACTTTAATTAAACTTGGAAATTCGATTTAAAAAATAGCGCGGATTAGTAAGTTCATTAGCACCAGAAATTGTTAGGTGAAATACAGAAAACCATTATTATTATTATTTTTTTTTTTTTTTTTTTTTGCTATTCTTACCAAGGGGAGGGGATGATGTTTTGTCACTATTCTGTGCTTTCAACTAACAATTTATTAAAAAACAAAAGGTAAATTTTCACATTAGGTCCACCTCCACAATTTTTAACATGGGTAGGTTAGGGGTGTTTATTCTGAAAGCCGTTCTTAACATGGGGAGAATGGTGGTATTTATTCCAAAGGCCGTTTTTAAAAGACGAAAGACAGGTAAAAGGTTAAAACATGTGGTTAGGCATGAGTGTTGTTTATTCCGAAAGCCGTTCTTAATACGGGGACGTTGGGAGTGTTTATTCATGGCCGTCAGTGAATTATAGTGCATAGTACAGATCTTTATATCTCGAAAACTAATGACCTCTGCAAATTTTAAATGAGATTTTCTTATTCAGCATAGTCGAAAATTGTTGAGGTGGACCTAATGTAAAAAAATACCCTCCCCCCAAAAAGATATCGTGAAATTTAAATTTAAGCGCGGTAACAAAAATAAAATTAGACAGAAAAATACACCTTTGGGTTTGTACTTGCACAAAGACTTGAAAAAGTTCTCAACAAAAACAAATATATAACAAGTAAATATTTTCAAAGGCAAGATAAGTTACTTTTCTACCTAATTGGACAATTTTTAGTGTTTTTATTGGGTTTGTACTACTGGACATATAGATTCGAAAAAGTTGTCAAAAAATAAATGTATAACAAATATTATCAAAGGCAAGATATGTTGCTTTATTACCGAAATGGATAATATTTTTTGTTTTTTTAATGGAAAATTTTTATTCGGCTCAAAAACACAGCGTTTACTGTTATATTTGAAAATTACAAATGGCGGCAGACTGTGTTAAAATATTAGGTTTGAGAAAATGAGTTAAAACTAAAAAACAACTATACAAAATACTGTTAAAAACCACTGAATACATGTCTGCCTATGTCACAGTAACATATATTGAGTGAGTTCCTGACAGTATTTTGTATAGTTTTTTTAGTTTTAACTCATTTTCCCAAAGTTAATGTGTTCAACAGTTCGCCGCCATTTGTATTTTTCAAATATACAGATAAACACTACATTTTTTCAAAGCGATCAAACATTTTACACTAAATAAAAACACTAAAATCTTATCCAGTTAGGTAGAAAAGTAACTTATCTTGCCTTTGATAACATTTATTTGTTATATTTATTTTTCAACAACTTTTTTGTTTCTGTGTTTAGTAATACAAACCCGTTATATTTATTATAACGGTTACTCGGCTCGAAGAACAGTGTTTATCAGTGTATTTGAAAAATATAAACGGTGATGGACACTGTTGATAACGTTAAGTTTCTGTAAATGATTTAAAACTAAAAAACTATACAAAATACTATCAGAAACCCACCGATTATGTCAGCCTATGTCACAATAACATATAATCAGTAGGTGTCTGACATTGTTTTGTATAGTTTTTAACTGATTTTCCCAAACTTAACGTATTCAACAGAGTCCGCGACCATTCGTCTTTTTCAAATACATAGATAACCACTGCGTTTTTCAGCCGATTAAACATTTTACATTAAATAAAAACACTAAAAAGTTATCCAGTTAGATAGAAACGTAATTTACCTTACCTTTGCTTTCATTTATTCGTTTTTGAACAACTTTTTCGAATCTGTGTATGGTAACACCCCCTTACACAAATATTAATTAAAAACTCACATGTTTTAATACAATGAAAAAGAAAACTATTTAGCGTTTCAATGGTTTAGCAACTTTCGGCTTAATCCACTGAATGTTGGTCGAGCCCAAGCCATGATTGATGGTAACTCCCGAGGATCCGGATCCAATTCTGCAAGAGTACCATATTTTTTTCATTTTCGCCTTCTTTTTTTTTTACTTTTTGGAGTGGATTGTTGTACTAAGAATCTAAGAAAAATGCATTTTATCTTTTTATTAGAATTTTCCATTACACGTAATTAAGCCACAGCAACGCGTGGCAGGGTACAGCTAGTATATATATATATATATATATATATATATATATATATATATATATATATATATATATATATATATATGAGAAGTGAAACACGAATTACCATTAGCATATAAGCTCTTTGTGTAAACAAATCGAGCGGAGGTATTTCGGACGATGTCAAAACATCGTTAAACTCACTACTCGTTCAAGCAGCCGCCAATAGCGTAATGGTTAGGAGCCTTGACTGCCGTACAAACGGTCGGGTTTCAATCCTGGCTTGAGGTAGCTGCCTGTCTAGCCGCACTGATGAGCTGTGAAACAGCGAAACAGTACTGTATGTGGATGACTATATATATATATATATATATATATATATATATATATATATATATATATATTGGGATTATGAGCTGGTTGGATGACCGCGTTCCTTTGTCGAGAAGAAGACGGTCCATTTCAAAGTCGGATTTCCGTGTGGTTTGCTTGATCTGTGTTGGTCAATACAATTTCATGTGTGCGAGGCGTTTGCTCAGCTAATAGAGTGTCAGCGTCGCATGCAAGAGGCTCGGGTTTCGAATCCTGAGTTCGCATGTGTCTAACTGATGAGTGCAAATGAGAGCGAAACTCAAGTCTTGGGCTTGCAGTTCGTTGACTGTCATGGCTCTTGTGGACTGCGTCGTCTTTTGACTGTGGAATTTAGTATATATAGTCTCTAATATTTTGAAAAGCATATATATATATATATATATATATATATATATATATATATATATATATATATAAGCATTTATAACTGTGAATATATATTTAATTTTATTTATATGCTAATTTTGGTATTCTGGCTAGGCAAATGTGAATATGAAGAAATGTTAATGGGCTTTATTATGTAAAACTGAAACGGATATTTCGATAATGAGTTCTGGCTTTTGCCTCTACAAATCAAACCGCCTAAGACGTTTTACTTGGAAGCATACCGGTGTAATTCTAACGTGTTAATTGGTACAATGACTCCTGTCAAAACGTATGAAATTCAATCGAGTATATTTCAACTTATTTTCGCACTAATATACTTTTCAGAAAATGTTGTACTATTTGGACCAGTTCTTTCATTCTGGACGAGGGTAGCACATCGCTTAGACAGTTTGGTAAACGATTATTTTATTCTTAGTCACCCCGAACAAGCATATTCCCATCTGCTTATATTTGGAGCCATGGTACAGTAACGCCAAAAAAGAGAGTTGAGTAGGGAGCTGTTTGTTAGCATTACATTTAAATTTTTGCATGTTAGTACAGTAAGGGAAGCAGAAGAAAAGGGTTGTAATTTTTCAATTTAAATAAAGAAACTTATAGATTTCCTTCATATTTTTTGCCTACCCTTCAAATGAAGAACTGATTGGTGCTTTCTCATCTCTGTCTTTTCTCCCTCGTAGACTATTCGCGACAGTCTATGGTACCAGCCGAGCCAGATATCATCACATCCATGCGCTCATGTCTGAATTGGTGAGGGGGATACATTGTGCATGGTCATTACTTCCATAGTCTTTCATCCCAGATGACTGGTTCAGAATCTTACTAGGGCCCAACTATTTTCCTGATCTACATTAATGATCTACCAAATCACATCCTTACATTATTCGTAGACATTTATGCTGATGACACTACCATCTATCGTAGCACATCTACGACAATAAACGACCAAATTCTCTCTGATTCTCTCTCCTCTGATCTTGAGCACGTGGTACAATGGGGAAAGGAGTGGCTGGTTACTTTTAATGTACCTAAAACCAAGCTTCTCTCTTTACATCATCAGCGTTCTGATCCCCATCTGGCATCAATTTAAATGAATGGCTCTCGTCTTGGGGAGGCCTCAAGTTTTGACAAGCTTCTCCTGATCTTAAATGGAACACGTGCATCAAATCTTGCCAAGGCCGCTGGAAAAATGGTCGGATCATTCTATCAATCCAGTAGATATCTCACTGTTTATGCAATTCTCTATCTATATAAGAGCCAGGTACGTCCAAGGATGGAATACTTTAATCCCCTCTGGGCAGGGACTACTAGAACGGACTTGTCTCGCCTTGATAGAGTTCAAAATAGATTTCGTGACCTCGTGGGAGATTTCCTTTTGTCTTCGCTGCAACCTCTTTCTCACAGAAGAGAGGTTGTGAGTTTGTCTCTGCTTTATTGTTATTTTCATGGAAAGTGTTCGACTGAGCTTCAATCTATAGTATCCCCTCGCCAGACTTTCACAAAAAACACTCTTCTAGCTAAAAACACTATCAATAATTCCCCCCACTCTTTACCTGCGCCTAAGCCTAAACGTAGATTCCATGAGCAATACTTTTTTTCTTAGAACTGCACGCCTGTGGAATTGTCTTCCGTTTTCCTGCTTTCCAGCTGACTACAATATGGTTGTCTTCAAGTCCAACGTAAACAAGTTCTTGATGAGCCGTTCCACTTGTTAACAAATTTACCGAATTTCCATTACTAACGATTACTATATTGTCCAATTGACTACTGTACACACTTAACCCTTATCCTCTAGTGGTATCTAGGCCTTGATAAGTGGTTATGTCGAGGTAAAAAAAGATAATGCCTAGGATGTTGTTCATTTTTATCGGGTTTTAATGAATAACTTTGTTTATACGAGTTTTTTTCACTCGGATCTTCCATTTCTCCTAATTTGATGATGTTTACTTGCAAACCTCCCAGCTATGCTTGCGTATCATGTTCGCCAAATTTTCTCATATTCTCATGGTTAGTAGTGCCATGCCCTTCGCTGCTTCAAGCTTTGTAATCTTTTATATCCAACTAGCAGGGTAACCCGACGTAGCCCGCAATTGAATGGTGATCAACGAATGTTTCGCACTATCATATTTTTAGCGACATCGATGAAATAGCCCATTTGTTTTAATCAAATTGATTTATTACCCGATCTAATTGGGGACCCATCGCGAAACACATGGAAGAAGCTTAATATGCCTCTCGCAGTTACTTGGTTCACAATATATTGTAGTGTACATTGCACTGTAGAGAGCCCACTGTTGATTTTATCATATTATTTTATATATAATGGTATATTATTACCATTAAAGTTAAAATGCAACAATCAAGTATCATGCTTCAGTTGTGCTCTAAGCAGAAACATTTATTTCGAAGGTGCAATTAAAAGAACCTGCTGTTCATTTTATATGTCTGGATTTACTGTTTGTGCGGTGATAATGGCTTGAATTTAAGTTTAAAATGAAAAAAAGGCATGTATCATTGTGAAATTGTGTTCTAAATAGAAACATTCATTTCAAACGCGCCCCTGTTATATAAAAAACTACTGTTGCTTTTACATGTTGGGCCTTTCGGCTTGTGTTATAATAAAACTTATCAAATGCACTTGCGATTTGGCTTATGTAAAATGTTAACTTATGTTCTTTCTTTCATCTGATTATTCCGATAATTGTTTATCGATACTTATCAAAGACATTCTGACACAAAACCTAAGAGCATTGCCAGGCACATAAATACCATTTGTGTGAAATTTCATAAAAATCGACCCAGCCGTTTTCGTGTCCATAGACACCAGATGCACAAATACATAAACTTATTTTTATATAATAGTGCAGATAGTGCAGGCTTTTCTATCGAAACATAATTGAAGAAGGAGTATGTTCCCGAAATATAATACAATACGGAATTTCTATCAGACACCAGTGACGCAACAAAGAACACAATGTACTGTTTAGAAAAAGAATTTATATATATATATATATATATATATATATATATATATATATATATATATATATATATATATTCGTACTAGCCAGAAAGGGTCACTAAGAAAGCTTCGACCACGGAAATGCTTTAGAAAAATGTATTTTATTTACAAGACAGACTACATAGACAACAGGAGTTGTAGTATTAACGCCAATATGGCATACTACATTTAGATCACTGAAGATAAGCAACGTTGAGACTATTCATTACTAAAATGAGTGACCAATTTGGTAATCCCAGACACTTTATGTAGGAGGACGTCGACACCTCCTGCAAGAGTTGCAAAAATCTAACGTCGTCATCTCCCCTATTGGCATTTCCGCTTCATACAACAGATGGTAAGCTTACTCCACCCGAAAGCCACGAGTCAAGCCCTAAGAAGAAGACCTCTTAGGATTACGCAGAATATTTGCTTTAGCTAAAAGGCCACCGATATGGCCCAGTCTCTGTCGGACTAATTATCGAAGTCAAAACCTTAACTGACGTGCTACGAAATACACACACATCTAAAGTAGATACCTCTCGGTATATTTATACAGTTCACGTTTGTCCATATCTTATGTATAGGTTAGTCTCCATAGCAATATTGTATTTTAAAAAATGCGTCCGTACCGCTTATTCTATAAGCATTTCGACTGATGCAAATGGCCCATCCGTGGCTCGAGGTGACGTCACAGCAGAGGAAGAGAAAGAGACAAAAAAGCACGCGATGGCGACAGAGATGTTCAAGCTCGTGTTGACACGGCAGAGTTTTTTTAACCAACGTGGCCGTTTTCCGAACTTTCAAAAGTATTTTCTATAGTGTCGCTAGCTTAAAAAATACGTGTCAGGCGGTTTGGTTTTGAAACCACTGGTAAAAAATGTCTTTTCTTTCAACTGAGAAAACTTTTGTCGAATTTCTTTCCTGTGTTTCTTTGTGAGATTGTCATCTGATCTGAGTTAAAATGGACCGATCACGTTAAAATTCGACTTTCGTACGTTTTAATTCGCTTCAGTTTATCTTTATCCGTTACACAACTGCATTGTATTACCTTTTATAAATTATATTTATATGATCTAAATGTTGTTTCGTATTTTTAGATTAGCATTTATACATTGAGTCACGCATTGAAATTGTTCCGACTACTATTCTTATCTTGGTTGCTCTATTATTCACAATGGTTTAAAAAGAAGCAAATATGCAGGGCTATATTGCCATTCATAATTTGGTCTAACATAGAATTGAATGAAAATAAATTATTATAAATAATATATTGGAACAAAAGTAAGAAAAGTGTACTACCACTTTATTCAGTGGTCACCAACAACAACCGTAGTTTTTATTTTGTTTTGTTTTTTTACGAAGGAGGGTGTCATGCTTTCACCGGATAACGCCGGTTAACGGCTCCTGCAAGTTCTTAATATTGATAAATACAAGAAGGCTGGAAATTGTGGCTGAGGATTGCAGCCGCCGGAGAAATGCAATGAAAGCAAATTCCAAGTTTAATAAGAAGAGGGGAGACAGACAGTGGAGGATGAGGAGCGAGAGAGTACAGACGGCAGAGGGCTCATAACAAGATGCCACCTACATCTGTGATAAATGCAACAGAACCTGGCGATCTAAGATAGGCCTGAACAGTTATACATATACTACAACTTTGCAAATATGATGAGCAGAACTCTCTTGCCTTCTCAAGACAGATGTTTGCCAATAGCAACTTATAAAAATTATTTTTTTCTATGTTTATGGCGTGAAAAAGCATGGTAAGAAGCGCTTTCGGTTGGCGCGTGCCCACTGTAAAGAAGCAATCGCACTCGAACCGAAAAACCTTTAGATATAAAAGCAATACGGTTTTTTGGGGTTTTTTTTTTTTTTTTGGTTCGACAGGAGTCTTGTCGGTTTGGGACGTTGCTTCATTCTCGTTAAAGCTTATTGCCAGTTGAGATAGAAGAAAGAAGGAAAGCTTCGCTGCTGTTGCGCTTAGGTGAATGAATTAACATGACTGAAATAGTGATTAATTCCTTAGAAAATATTGTTTGATCGCGGTTCTAAAAACGAATATATTTATTTGAGGTAACTGACTGGTCTTCGCTATACCTATTAAGTCGCCCTAATAAATAGTTGTTCTTAAACTGTATACCTGTCCGTATTTACACCAGCGAATCATATTCTTGTGTGGAGGAACCAGTATATATCAGAATATAAGTGCGATGTCGTCCCATAAAGGTAAATGGACAGACGGACAGACTGACGAAGACTTTTATAGGGATCAATGGACGCATGAACAATTTTGTGGGAAAAGTAATTACGTCAAGAATGCAAAAACATACAAAACGCAGAACGGATCCAAATAATAGGAGATAATGAAAAATTATGATCTTAAAAAAAACGATTATCAATGCAATTATCCACACAAGTATAAGAGTTAATGGGTAACGTGATGTTTGAAATTGGATATGACATTATTTCTAGTGGACTGTTAATCAAGAACCTGTTTGCATTTGACTTGAAAACGACCATGTTGTAGTCATCTGGTAAGCGGCTGCTCGATATTGTGTTCCACGGGCGAGAAGTTCTAGGAGAGAAACTCTGCTAATTGAATTTTAATTTTAGGCACATGTAGAGAGTAATAGAAATTTCTGTGGCTAGTTGGGTGCTTGCCGCGAATGCCTTATAGGGGGAACCATATAGTGAAGCTCAGTCAAGCACTTTCATTAAAATACCGAAAGAGCAACGATAGACTAGCAGCGTCTCTTCTATGAGAAAGAGGCTGCAGAGAGAGAAAAATACATCGTCCACCAGATTGTGAAGTCGGTTTTGTACTCTCTTCGGGCATGAAAGAGTGCACTAGGCAGCTTCTCCCCAGCTATGGCAACAGTATTCTAAATAGGGTGGTATGATATTTGAAAGAATTGACTGGCTTCTCTCATCTATTTCCCATTTTGTGTGAAGATAGAGATTTCATTTCCTTTGGTTTCTATCCAATAAGATGTGGACATTTTAGTCTGGCAGCCATTAAAATCAGTTCTAATACTTATTTATTTCTTACATTCCTTTCCGGAAAGAAACCTTTCACAGTCTGTTGCAATCCACGTTTATCCAATGCGAATGAACAATTATTATCTTCCATAGCCGTAATTAGAATCAAACACAAGCATCCACACAAACATATGCATACGGATACATAAACACATACGCATTATATAAGGGTATTTTTAAAGTAAATCCTCCTATTTTTTTTTAAATTCTAAATGCTTTTCAAGCAACGAAGACGGAAACGGTACCATTAAAACGAATGACCGTTTCTGCTCCAAAACGCAATATTCAACGAGCAAGATCGGAGATGCGCGGCTGTACAAGTCATGCTCTCTACCGATCCAAATTATGACAACAGGGCCATTGCCAGCGCTCTCAATTTTGGGGAGGGGGATCTTAGCAGGAGCCTGTTTACTGAGCAGCTCTAGATATAGCAAAAGTATTTCATTTTAAGACGTAGCTGGCTCTTATACAGGTAGAGGATGCGTCAGAAGTGAGATATCTTCTGACGCGGTAGAATGACTCCACCATTTTCCAGTGACCATGGCAACTGATGGGTACAAAGCTGAAAAGATGTTTACTAAATAGATATATTCAAGAAGAGAAGCAGTTATAGAAAATACTTTTTTTAAAAATCAGGATACTTGTGTCCACAGGAGATAGAGGGAGATAGATTTATACGGATAACTTGTCTCGTTTCACACGGCCAGAATTTTCGTGACAACATCCAAACATATTATTGCGCTTGAAATAATTTGGCTGTTTTTTTATAAACTTTCCTGTTCTTTAAACTCTATCTTACTTTTTTTTCTTTCTGATGTCGTAAAAAGTATAAACTACTCACACACACAGAAAACAAAATCTTTGTAGATATTTATTAAGTTTTACGGATTTACCATTCCGGAAACTCTAGGTAATTCTTTCAAATTATAGCTTCGGAATATTTGGTATTTCGTCTTCGGAAATATTGATTTTATTCGACCGGAAGCTAGGTGCTAATTTCTACTGGCAGGCGTCTTTAATTAAATAAATGCACGGAATACCGGATGTAAAGGAGGGGAACGAAAGAGCTTTCACGTGACAAATGTCCGCCGTGGCAACATGAATTCTTTTTTTTTTTTCTGACCAATTTCCTTAGCAAAGTTTAATGAAACCCTTTTAGATGTTGCGAATAATATGAGTTAATATCGATTTGAAATTCTTTCCAGAAAGTTTCTTTGGCATCAGAAAACGAGTGAAACGTAATTCCGAAAAACATGCGTCTATAATCACTAGAATGTGTGCTGATATGAAAACTGTTCTTTGGACTTTTTTTTTTCATAATAGGAACATAAGAAAAGAAGTCGGAAAATCATGTATGTGCTTAAAGTTAGAGAAAAATTCATTTTTTTTTTAAATGTGGGAACAATCCAGCTTCATGAGAAGGTATATTGAGACAAAATGCCTCAGTCTTAAAGGAGTTTTTTCTCTCTTTTTTATTATTTTCTATTCTTACACAAACAAGGCAGTGTTACTTTGATGTAGGGGGCTTCTATCGAGGACATAAGTTGGAGGGATACTATGTAGGGAGTTTAGCAGCAAAATGCCTGTTCACATTACATTGAAACGTATGCATGTCAGTAGAGTTGGGTAAGCAGGAACCCAGTTCTTATTCTTTGATCTAGGACAAGACAGCTAGTAAACTCTATCTACTCGCCTCCAAACAGTGTTAAAGTTCGATAAAAAGAATTGTTTTGTTTTTTTTAGTATTAGTGAAATACAACTCTATTAAAAAAGCACTCTGCATTAGAGCAAGAATATACATTGCCTTTTTTTAATATTTTATATGATGGTAAATGATTCTGCGTATAAATTCAAACTCTACAATGTAGTGTATAAACTCAAATACTCTCTAGAAGAATATAACTCCGTCAATAAATATAAGAATAATACATACATTGGGCATACAACGAGAAC
Organism: Euprymna scolopes; assembly: GCF_053919585.1. Lineage (NCBI taxonomy): Eukaryota > Metazoa > Mollusca > Cephalopoda > Sepiida > Sepiolidae > Euprymna > Euprymna scolopes. The sequence continues at coordinate 42,753,991 of NC_136513.1, forward strand.
GTTGTTCCGGCGAATCACCATGCATTTAACCAATTCTAGCGCTATATATGTGCATTCAATAAAAGAATATAACTTTCCAATCTCCAATCTTAGTAAAAAATCTTCGTCAACAACACAAAAATTATACAACGTAAAAATAATTTTAAATTATTACAAATTCTTAAAGCGTCATATATTAGAACGCATCAGCCTACTCTAAATAAAATTGCATTCGGGAAAAGCAGCAATGTGTTAAAATATCTTGAGTAGCGCCTAATGGACGGACTTTGCCAATAGTTCCCATGAACTTGCTGATTTTAATAATCGAATTCTTAATCGACCTATATTTTTAATCGATTTCTCATCGACTTTATATATTTTAACTTACAATCATCTAACGCGGTTTAATGTATGTTTTACTTTTCACTTTTTATTTTCCATTTTCGCTCCTTCTCGCGTTTACTTGCTATAAACCTGAAGATGATTCGTCGACGAATCCAAAGCGTTCGTGACCGTAACAACCATGGAACCTTTATTAATATTTTCGGTTTTGATATGAGAAAGATTATACGTAAAATCAAATAAATAAGAAAAGAATCATAAAGCAAAGCATCTCCGTTGCATTTAATGTTTGCTTATATATATATATATATATATATATATATATTATATATATATATATATATATATATATATATATATATATATATATATATATAACACGGACCTGTTTTTGTTTTTGCAGAACATAATTAAGTTTTACAAAAGAGAATATAAGACAAAAACAGAAGTTTAATGTAGGTGCATTTCGGGTCAGGAAGCCATTAGACAGCCTGATCTGGTAGCACTAGAGCACATCATCAAAAGAGGACGGAAGTGATATCATTGTGGAAACAACTGGCACTTTGAACGTGATTGGTGATTGGGTTGTGAGGATACAAAGGAGAGTTTCACTTTAAATCATCCGAAAAATAGATTTTTTTTTCACTAAAAACAAAAAAAGTTTTTTCACTAAAAAAAAAGAAGTTTTTTCACAATTTAATAGAATTTTTGTCTCTGGTCTTATAATTTTGATTATGTGTAAAAAGCCTAATTTAATAAAAATGTAAATTTTAAAAATAAATCTTTGGAATATATATTTTTTTTTCCATAATCTTTTAGATTGTAGTATTGGTAACCTTAAGTCGGAAGAGTTTAAAATCTATCCTTAAAAATTTTTTTTTTTTAAAGATTTTTAAGTGGTCTTAAATTTTTGATCAGCAGTGTATAATATTAAGTAGAGGATTGATTCAATAATAATACGTACCTTATCTGCATAAAGTAAAATATCATGTTTAAGTGTATTGTACGATTAGGCAATGCCAGGCGTCCAGTTAGAGTATATATATATATATATATATATATATATATATATATATATATATATATATTATTACATTTTCACCCCAAACAAGGCAAATTGCCACTTTGGTGTAGGCCCCCTACTACTATCAGGGGCAACAACTACTGGGGTACTATGTAGGGATTTGGGCAGCAAGATGTCGGTTCACGTTACACTTGAACTTCTGCACATCAGTACTGTTGGGGAAGCAGGGACCTGGAATGGAATTCCAGAGTCTAGCGGTTCTGGGGAAGAAACTATTGGAGTAAAAAGATCGTTTACACCTAGGGATCTCTACAGTGTGGGGGTGGGATTTAGCAGCCTGTCGGGTTTGTCGAGGGTGCTCACGTCGTGGGGGCACAAGTGATTGCAGTTCGTTAGAGCATTCACCACTAAAATACTTGTAGAAAAGGCAGAGGGTTGCAACATTTCGTCGATGGGACAGAGGCTGAAGCTTAGATGCCAGTTAAGGGCCTATCAGGTTTGCGACTCTCTTTTGAACCTTGTCAAGGAGCGAGAGACTAGTAGCAGATGCACCAGCCCAGATGTGGCAGCAATACTCCATACATGGGCGAACGGTGGCCTTATAGAGGTACAGGATACTATATCTGTGTGTTTTGGGGTTTTTATTTTCAATATATTTCACTTTTCATATATACCAATCCTTAATAAATTAATTAATCCGGAAATTTTAATTTGAATGAGTTTACTTGAAAATTTAAAAATGGCATAATGAAAGAAAATATAAGAGGTAATTTCGGCTTCTCTCTATTTTTTCGGATTGTGTAATCATGCCCATATGCATTTTATTTTATTTTAATGGATTGGTAGGTGCTATTTCTCTTGAGGAATTAAGGGCAGAATAGATTCATTGATTGATACAATAATTAAATGAATGATTTTGTGCCACGAAACAGGTGCTGTTAAGAATTGTGAATGTCAATGAATAAGAAATAAAGCGAAACATGGTCAACATCATGGAATTTGGATATAGACGTTTTTTCATTTATTTGTTATATATATATATATATATATATATATATATATATATATATATATATATATATATATATACGCAGAAGTACCTGTCGTTGACTGGGTTCAAAAACAGTCTACAGAAAATGGACTGTGATTGATGAAAGTATGATAGGTTATGAAAAAGAGAGGGTTGTAAAGAGATAGGTTTTGATACTCAAAAATTTTACCCTAAGCAAAATATGATGAAAGTAAAGATAATTTTCGCGAAATATATTTTTATATCAACTTTGTTTCCATTCGTAGCCAAGAGTGACCAACAAAATGATGTTTCCTTACAGAGAAAATGTTATATATATAATAATATAAATATACAAGAAATAAATGTTACCATTGTCAATAAAAGTTACTTTTATGGTAGAAAAGTTCATTGGTTTGTATTTTTAAGTAGTTTGTAAATTTTTTTTTGTTTTAATTCACGAACCGGTTTTTAAAAAATTCAAAATGGCAGCGACTTTGAAAAAGAGAGCCCCGTTTTCAATTTGAATGAGGGGCACCTGAGCATTCTGTGTTAACAATTTAAGAGAGTTCCGTCAACGTAAGGAATATTTATAAACATATTTTAATGTTTTCCGCTATTTTGTGCTTGAGGAATATTCGATTATGATATGTGTAGTTTATATAAAAATTCATTTAAGTAGTTATCGCCTCAAATTTCGTTTTAATTTCGGTTCGCTGAAATTATTTCAAGTAAAGACCATTAAAAACTATTCAAAAACAAAAAAAACATGAACTGAACTTTTACTGACTATGGTAATTTTTATTTCTTGCATATTTATTTTTTCGGGTAGTCGTTTGTTGGCTTTTCTGCTAAACACTCTTATTAAATAATATCGACGAAATATCGAAAAAAAGAAACAAAAACACTTTTGAAAAACAATTAAGTTTTACTTACTTTAGTAAAATAATCCAAAACAGCAAAATGGGATATTAAAAAAGTAAACACGTAATTACTTTAGTTTTTTAAAGCAAAGAATCGATATAAATATAAATAAGAAGAAAATGGTGCCCTTTTCAAGCAGAACAGCTTCATTTCAGCTTTACAGTATTGAACGGTGTAGTATTGTGACGTCGGATTCAGGGTTGTACTATTGTAATGTAAAGAACACGCAGAAAGGGTTGTAATCAACTGAATTCTTTCTAGTACACTGACAAAAAAAGCTTACACAGATATATATATATAAATAAAAAGGTTATGTAAATGTTTTTAAAAAGACACGTAATCACGTGAGCAGGATTTTTTCCTTCTTTTGACATGATAACAAGTAACGTTCTTATTTTTTATTATTTATCTATTTATCTATTTTCGAAAGAGTGCCACGTGCAAGTGGAGAAGAAAAAAACAGAGTTATTCAAAATTTGTGTCGAGAATTGTCTAAAGTTCCGACGTTTTTTTTGCTTTCAGTTTAATAAGAATGTGAAGTTATGGGGGGAATTTATTCGACACAATACGATTCAATTCAAAAAAATAATAAAAGCTAACGTGAATTAAGATTAACGTAAAGGTGTTATTGTGGACCCTCACCCCTTTTAAAAAAAACTTGTTAAACTTTGTGACATATTTCTATTCTGTGGAGGCCAGGCGCGAACGAACACCCAATAATTTTATTATACCATATTTCTTCAAACTGAAACATAATTATAAAAGTATACTTATGCAAATATGAAAAGTCTTTGTTAAAGTTTGTGCCATATTTCCATGGAGTACAGGCGCGAACGCAGACCCCACAATTTTATTATACCATCCCTAATTAAGTTAAAACATACTTTTCAAAGTATTATTATGTACATGTATATCAGAAACCCTTGTAAACGTTTGTTTTTTTCTTTTTTTTTCATTTTTTATTTCTATACTTTGGGGGCCAGGCGCCAACGCAGACCCCACAATTTTAATGAACCGCCGTTCTGCCAGATCAAACATACCCATTCCTGATCTTCTATCATTATATGTAATCAGTTTTTTTAAAATAGTCAACCATATAGGAGCCTATTCGTGACCACACACATACACGAGCAGCTTTATATTATAGATATATATTAGAAAAGTAACGTTGTGTGTCTGTGTGAGTTCGTTATCTATGGACTCATAAACGGCTAGGACGTTTTTTATGAAATTTTACACCAATGTACATTATGTGTATTCTTAGGTTTTGTGCCGGAATGTCTTCGATAAGTATCAATAATAGATTATAGAAATAATCCGATAAAAGAACAGGCGAGTTTGGCCAAAGTTGACACCTTACACAGCCTTATATCACAAGTGAAATTTTATTACCACAGAGGCCGAAATATGACATATAAAACCAACAGTAAGGTTTTGATATGACATGGGTGTGTTCGAATAGAATGTTTATGTTGAGATCACAATTGAAGCATGATACTTGGACTTTATATTTTAAACTTTAATTTAAGCCATTATATATATATATATATATATATATATATATATATATATATATATACATATATATGAATACAATAGACTAGAGGAGGCAGTTAATCAATTTTTTTAAGTTATTAAGCTTATCTGGTGAATTGTTCATTTAATGGTAACAAAATTAAGAACAATAAATCGGCGTTATCAAAAAATTACAAATCGATATAAAACTAAATATATATATATATATATATATATATATACATATATATATATATATATATATATATATATACTAGCAAAAGTACCCGTCGTTGATTGGGTTTAAAAATAGCCTAGAGAAAATGAACTCTGATTTATGAAAGTATGATAGGTTATGAAAAGGAAGGGTTGTAAAGAGATAACTTCGAATTTGGGGGTATCAAAACCAAAGCAAAATATGATGAAAGTAAAAATAAAATAGATAAACTCCATAATTTATTATACCATACCTGTTCACACTGAAATACTTATCACAATATTCTGTGGATCTATATTAAAAAACCTTGTTAAACTTTGTGACATATTTACATTCTATGGAGTTCAGGCGCGAACGAATACCCCATAATTTTATTATACCATATTTCTTCAAACTGGAACATAATTATCAAAGTATACTTCCGTAGATAGATATTAAATGTCTTTATTAAAGTTTGTGCATAATTTCATTCTATGGAGACCAGGCGCGAACGCAGACACCACAATTTTATTATACCGTCCCTATTTAAGTTAATACATACTTATTAAAGTATTCTTATGTACATCTATATCAAAAACACTTATAAACGTTTTTTTTTATTTCCATATTTTGTGGACCAGGCGCGAACGCAGACCCCACAATTTCAATGAACCATCATTATGCCAGATCAAGCATACCCATTCCTGTGTCTCGATACATCTTCTATCATTATATGTGATCAGTTTTCTATAATAGTCAACCATACAGGAGCCTATTCGTGACCAGACACACACAGACGTTCAGCTTTATATATATATATATATATATATATATATATATATATATATATATATATATTGGCAACGATTTATCTGGGAAGCCACACCTCATAACTGCTCTGTTATTCAGAGAACTTTCTCTGTATGACATTGACATTGCTTGTATCTCTGAGACACATCTTGGTGATGATGTTTACCTCAAAGAAACATGCACAGATTATACTTTTTTTGTTGTGTTTTTGTGGGGGGGGGGCGTTGATGAAGCAAGAGAACCATGTAGGTTTTGTAATTAAATCCTTTCATCTAAAAGCTCTTACAATGACTACCATTTAATAAACTAGAACTTATTATTTCTGTACCTTTCTCCCCTCCTCTCTCTCTCTCTTTCTCTCTCTCTCTCTCTCTCTCTCTCTCTGTAACAAAAACGTTATGTCACAATTGTTGTGGCTTATGTCCCAACGATGGAATTCCTAGAAACAAATGTACTCTCTTTTTAAGGCAACTATTTCTCAATATATCTGATGATAATAATATCATTATACTTGGTGGTTTGAATGCGAGGAATTCTCAAACTTAGAAAGGTTAAAGTTCACATAGATTTTGAAATGAAAACAGTAATGGCCTTTAGATTTTGCAATTTTTTTTCGTCAGGAAAACAAATACAAAAGTACATGGTAACATTTACGTTCTATACACTGGTATATTATAGATTATTGTTCGCCGGTTCGATCAACAAGATCTGAACAATAGTCAATCTATGAGAGGCGCTGAATATTCGACGTAGCATCACCTGGAAAGAACCAAAATGGAACTAAAAATTCGTTCCTAAACATGACATATCGCCATACTATGCATAAAAATTTGAAGTTATGCATCTCCTAGCTACACTCCTAGTTTTTCTCATCTTCCTGAAAGAAAGAACAATATTTCAGAATGTACCTATCTCTATTGAACTAAATGAAACGAACTTATAGGACGATTTTATGGTGAAAGTCGTTTCTGTTTCTCAACACATTTTAAGGTTTCGGAAAAAGAAATGCTAAGACTAGTTTGCCAAAATTTATGAGTAAATTAATGCACTACTTAGAACAAAACGAAATATTTTCCGAAAACTCTTATCACCAAATCTGTCCAACTAAGAAAAAAATGGAAACTAAAAACATACAAGGATTTGTGTATGTGTATGCGCGAAATTCGACACCAGTGGTAGTTCAAGAAGGCAGAAGAACCACAATTCCTAGCAAATAGCAAAAGCTCGAGACTGCGTCACCAAATATGTAGTACTGTTGACACGTCCGGGCAGGAGCTCCTACAAGCATTTTATCCTGCCTTGACAGTATTCAAAATAGACTTCGTAATCTAGTGGAGGATGCCCTTTTCTCTTCCATGCAGCATCTTTCCCACAGAAGAGACGTTGCGAGCCTGTCTCTGCTTTATCGCTATTTTCATGGAAAGTTCTCGTCTGAGCTTCAATCTGTGGTCCATCTCGCCAAATTCTCACGACAAACACTCGTCTAGCCAAAACCACTATCAATGATTTCGCACACTCTTTATATGTGTGTGCCTAATCCTAAACGCAGATTCCACGATCAAAGCTTCTTTCTTAGAACTGCAAGCCTGTAAACTCTCTTCCGATTGCCTGCTTTCCAGCTTACTACAACCTGATTGTCTTCAAGTCCAACGTAAACAAGTTCTTGATGAACCGTCCCTCTAAGTAATCCAATTTACAAAATCTCTACTACTTATGATTACTACGCTATAATCACACTGACTAATGTATATTCATTAACCCTTATCCTCAAGTGGCCTCCAGGACTTGATAAGTGGTGACTCCTTTTTAAAAAAAGAAAATCAGCAATCAACATTTGAGGTTTTATAATCAAAAGAGGGTAATCAGAAACAATCAAGAAACGATGATGTGAACATCTGTATTAGATCTTATTAAGCAACGTGTACCAAACATGGATCATGATGAAGTATCTGTTATAGAGCTTCTGTGAATGAACAAAAAGAGCCAGGAATGGATAGCATAACAGCCGAAATTTTAAAGAATGGCGATGAGAAAATGATTCAATCTCCAATTCAACTTGTATGGTGTAGGCGAACGCGTGACTTACTTGACTAGCATGTGTGCATGATTTAGAGGGTCGGTCGTGGAACGAAATGAAAGAGAAAGAAAAGAAAAACTAACACGGCGCGACAGTTTGTTTTATGGTGAATAATCACGTGACTGTGAATGTTTATGCAAATGAGACTGGTCTATAAAAACGGGCGTGAAGCGAGCATGAGGCGAGTTGAGAGAAAGCGTGTTACTTACGCAGATGTGTGGGAGTCAGCTGGAAAGATCGTTGCGTTTGGAAGCCAGAAGTTTTTACAACAGTGTCGAATTTAACCGAGAAATTCATGATTTGAAGTGCAGAATAAATAACACTTAAGTTATTTAATTATATATGAGAAAGCAAAGTACCTAAAAACTGGAGCGATGTGCTACTTGTGTCAAAGGATTCGAAGTCGGATTTTACGGACAAAAAATGTAAATAAATCTGTTCATACGTCTCTCTCTCTCTCTCTCGATGTGTTAAAATAAAATTCTAACGTGACTTCGCTTTTTATTATTATTTTTTTTTTTGTCGTCAGCTTCCAGCATGAAGTCAACGGATAGTTTTGGTCAAGGTACTTTTTTTAAAATTTTGGCTTTAATAATTAATAATTATTGGTTATGGACCCAATATAACCGACAATAAAAAACACGTTTTTACTTTGATTTTTTGATCATCTGAAATTTCAGTTTGGTTAGAAGTGTTTGTGTCGTTTAAAACAAGAAATAATGATGAAAATAACACTTAGTTTTATAATCTCGTTTCATGGGGGCAAATTATGCAACTTGGAAAGCTCAGTGCAGAATGGCTTCATTAAAGATTGCTTGTGGAGTATCATGGATGGAACAGAATTTGTTCCCGAAAAGGGCTAGATGAGTACGCACACGCAGAATATTTACAGGGGAGAGCTCGGGCGTTAGCCATAATTGTTCTATCAGTGGAATCGTCATTATTATGTTTTATTGTGGATTGGATTCACCCGTTATTGTTTGGAAGAAATTGTCTGATCAATTTCAAAAGAAAACGTGTGCTAATAAATTAGCATTGAGGAGAAAACTGTATTCTCTTAAATGGCTACATCAAAACGATGATAGAAATATTTGATGAGTAGGCAGTCATTGGAGACTCGGTTAACGAAGTTGACAAAGTTATGCATCTCCTAGCTTCACTCCTAGATTCTTTTGATATGTTCATGACAGCATTAAAATCAAGTCAGGACGTTCCCAAGTGGGTGATATTGACTGATAGATTTCTGTATGAAAAAAAAAAGATCAATGGAAAAGGTAAATAAGAATGCTCAATTCAGGGCCATCAGGTCAAAATACCACGTCATGGTTGGTTGCTTGTTCTTGTTTTACGGCATGTCAACCCTTTTCAGATTATTTACTGCCGAATCTAGTGATTTTGAAGAACATTTTTTTAATAAAGTATATTTGTTGTTTTCACGTCGGTTTCTATTTAACCCATAGTTGGGACCCTAACAGGTACTACCACTCCGGGTTAGAATGGACCTGAAAACAATGGCAATTAAAGGATGGCTCCACACTCCCCAAAGTCCGCAAGCTGGAGCCTCAACATCGGATATAGTTTAAGGTCATATCCAGGACCTGTTTTTGTTTTTGTTTTTGCAGAACATGATTAAGTTTTACAAAAGAGCATATAAAACAAAAACAGAAGTTTAATGTAGGTGCATTTCGGGTCAGGAAGCCATTAGACAGCCTGATCTGGTAGCACTAGAGCACGTCATCAAAAGAGGACGGAAGTGATATCATTGTGGAAACAACTGACACTTTGAACGTGATGGGTTGTGGGGATACAAAGGAGAGTTTCACTCGAAATCATCCGAAAAAAAGATTTTTTTCACTAAAAACTAAAAAAAAGTTTTTTTCACTAAAAAAAAAAGAAAAGTTTTTTCACAATTTAATAGAATTTTTGTCTCTGGTCTTATAATTTTGATTATGTGTCAAAAGCCTAATTTAACAAAAATGTAAATTTTAAAAATAAATCTTTGGAATATAGTTTGTTTTTTTTTTTGTTTTTTTTTCCATAATCTTTTAGATTGTAGTATTGGTAACCTTAAGTCGGAAGAGTTTAAAATCTATCCTTAAAAAAAATTTTCTTTTAAGATTTTTAAGTGGTCTTAAATTTTTGATCAGCAGTGTATAATATTAATTAGAGGATTGATTCAATAATAATACTACCTAATCTGCATAAAGTAAAATATAATGTTTAAGTGTATTGTACGATTAGGCAACGCCAGGCGTCCAGTTAGGGTATATATATATATATATATATATATATATATATATATATATATATATATATAGATATATATATATATATATATATATTGACAGCAAGTCATCATTTAGACACGTCTGATTAAACACGACAGGGTTATTTCTGGATATCTTTTCTATTTGCCGAGCGGTCTTTTTAATTTCGGCGGGTATATCATATAGAATGGTGCCGAAAAGTTGTTGTTCGGCCATGTTTTTCTTTAAAAAATATAAATACACCAAGCGTCAAGGGAAAATAAAAGATAAAGGAAAACAACAACAATTGCTCCTGACGAAAATTGTATGTACCGATAGAAAGCGTTTGAGAAAAATATGACTGAACAACAACTTATGGGCGCCAGTCTATATAATATTCCTGCCGAAATTAAAAAGACCGCTCAACAAATAGTGAACCATGTTTGGATGGCAAGCATCATCGTTCTTCATTTCCAAAATTTCTGGAATTGTACATAGAGATGTAAGGGGGGGGGGAATAGAGACAGAATGAAACTGAATATTTTGTCACATTTATTAATGATAAATCAATATTTGTGTTGATTTATATGCTCAAGCACAAGAAAGATGTCTATAAAAAGTTCATATTATATAGTAAATATAGTGGCACTTTGTTTCATTCAAACATTGGATAATCTGTTTCATAACAATGCCCATGTTTATGGAAACTACACCACGCAAGGCATGACGTCATTTTGATGTATGGGGCCGGCTTCGAAACCTAGTGGGCGAACCTCTTTCCTACAGAAGAGACGTCGCCAGCCTGTCTCTCCTTAAACGTTAACTTTTACAGCAAGTGCTCGCCTGAGCTTCATTCAATGCCCTTAAAAAACTTTCACAAAAAACACTTGTCGAGATACGACCATTGCCAACAAGTTTCCCAATTCTGATTCAGTGTTCAAATTTTAACGCAAATGCCATGAAGAAAGCTTCTTGCTTAGAATTGCCTTCCTGTGGAACTCTGTTCCAATGACTTGCTTCCCGGCTGACTACAACATGGTCATTTTCAAGTCTAACGTGAACCAGTCCTTGCTATCTCGTCCCCTTAAATAGTCCAATTCTACCCAGTTCGCATTCCAATTCCCACCAAAAACTATTACTGAGATGTTGCCACACTGACCACCCCACACTCATTTACCTTTATCTATGAGTGGCTTCTGACCTTGATAAGTGGCAACACCCCCGTAAAAAAAAAGCTAATAAATATGATTGCCGCAAAAACAAGAGTGCCTCGTCTTGAAAAAGCAAAGCTACAGAATATAGCTGAAAGAGAATTGCATAAGTCTGCAGTTCTTGGAAAAGAGCTAGTCTAATAGGAAGTTGTGTTATAATTAGGCATCAAAACAACGAATTAATGTAAATCACTAGACCAACGAGTTAGACAAGCTGGAACAAAAGATGCAGGGAACAGACCAGACAATTCCGAAGAACACACGACATCATAGTATTTATAGAAAAAAAAGACTGAGACTAGCAACATCACCACGTTAAGAGATAGGTTGTAAAGAAAGAAGAAAAATGTGGGGAAATAAATTTACAGATACGTTTCTACATCTTGTCAAGAACCCTTATGTGGGACAGAGATTCACCAACACCAATGCGACGGCATTACTAAAGCAAAAGGTTACGTTAATAGTATTTAAAGCAACCGAGAACAAACATAACTTACCATGTGAACACGTGAGAGCATGTAGCATTACATACGACTTTGTCGGTCTGTCACACTAAAAATAAAAATAAAATGTTTCCTTTTAAGTTTAAAATATGATGTTCGTCGATTGGTTACACTTAAATAAAAAAATATATCATATGCGTTGGTCTGTCACACTGTATCTAAAAATAACACATTCGTCGATTTGACATGCGTACGATAAAAATACCATTTACATCGGTTATTCTCGCTCAAGTTAAAAATATAATGTCCGTCGGTGTGTCACTTTAAAGTTAAAATAATATTTTCGACCGTTTAAGTAAAAAAAAAATATTTTCGACGGTCTGCTTCTTTTTAGTTTTTTTGTTTTTTAAATTCCTTCAATCTGTCATTCTTATGTTAGGAAATAATAGTTTCATCGGTGTGTCACGCTTGATTAAAAAAATAAGTTGCCTTGGTTTGCCATGCTTAAGTTTAAAATACTTTAACGTCGGTTTGTCACGCCTAAATCAAAAATCATTTAAGTCGTTCTGTCGAACTTAAGGTAAATTTAACATGTCGTTCTACTGCTGAAATTTTAACCGTCATCTCTGAACGCATATACCGTGTATTTAATAAAGCGGGCGAAGCCAGTGATGTAGCCCTCGATATATTCAAGGCCTTTGACAAAGTCTGGCATGAACGTCTGCTAATGAAAATTTCATCATACGACCGAGACGAGAAGTCACGCGTGGGCGGAGAAGAAAATATAAAAATCTCTGCAAAGCCACCATTCGTCCATGTATGGAGTATTGTTGCCACATCTGGTCTGGGCGAATACTAAATATAATTAGATTATTCTTAGACAATAGGACGATCCAGGTTGTTATTGATGGACGTTTATACAAGCAGTATGACATTAATACGGGAGTGCCTCAAGAGCCGATCCTTGGATCACTATTACTCCTGATATTCATTAACGATTTCACTGATAATATTGTGTCCGAGATGGGTATATTTACTAATGATACAATGCTCTAAAACATGCACGAGAGAAGAATGGAAATACACAAATTAAAGACAATGACAGAATCCTTCAAAAGATGACCTCCAGGCCGTAGTGGAATGGGACGTAAATGGATGGTAACATTTAATGCTAGTAAAACTAAGCTGCTCTACTTTAACAATTACAAGACGCGTCTTCAATCACCAATATCCATGACAAATAACTCCCTACCTGAGAATTCTTCTTTCAAACTCATGGTTCCAATCATTAGCCTCTTACGTTCAAGTGGGCATATGCCTTGTTTGAGGTGTCTGTTAATAAAAGAAAGGCATTTCTTTCAGTCTGTCATTCTTCTTTTTAAAATCCGATTTGCGTGGATCAGTCACACTTAAGTTAAAATAAAATTTCTGTCAGTCTGTTTGACTTTAAAATGCCACGGTTAACTTTTCTGTCAGTTTTTGTCATGCTTTATTAAACAAAAATATAACAGAACGCAGACGCTTGTATGGCAGCTGAATGCAAATAACCGAGCCCTGTGCGAAATGACGTCACGGCAAGGAAAAAAGAAAAAGATTATAAAAAGAAGAACATGCGCGCAGACGGATAATCAGGTAAGAGAAACGGACAGGGATCACGTTCGAGATGTCACGGCCGAGACGAGAAGTCACGCATGGCCGGAGAAGAAGGAATAAAAGTATTTTATTAAAACCTGAAACAAGGAATTTAATTTCTTTTTTACTTCCTATCTTATGTTCGTTGCGACGGAAACTACAACGTGTTGGGTCTACATGTTAACACGTGTGTAAACGTGTGTACTACGGTACAAAATAATATTTCTGTCATTGTGTCACGCTTAAAAATGTAAAACTTAAAGGTGTCACAGTTAAAAATAACATTTCTGCCAGCATTGTTTTAAATAGCACGTTTATCGCTATAAGCACAGATTAAATGGCCACATGTTAGGAGTATCCTTTCTCATTAAATGCATAAATTGTCGGCAGTTGGCGTCATTAAGCGTTGTTTTCGCAACAGTAATTTTGATTTGCAGAATATTCCCGATTGCGCATCTCAATCTGTAGCTTATGTCCTGAGGGCTTATGTCGGCCAATCAATCGAAAAAAAGCCGGTTTATTTTGTTAAAGGGCCAAAGGGGTTAAAATGGCAGCATAAATCATGTTTTTCCGTCACTGTTTCAGATAAAATGACAGCTGCTAAGAAGTGGCCCTAAATGAGTTGGCGTTTCGGGCACTGACAAGATGGTGGGGAGGAATATGGAGATAGAGGGGGATGAAGACAAAGCATAATAGAAAGAGAGAGAAAGAGAGGCGAGAGAAACGAAAGAGGAAACGAGACATGGGGGAGAGATAGGAGCGTTAAAAGTGGTGACTGGTCAAAGCGGAAAGGAAAGAGGAGATAAATAGAAAGATAAGGAAGAGGAAAGGAAAATTAAATTAGAAAAAGCAATTTTCAATAGCCGTAAAAAATCAGAAATGAGATGGCGTTCACAGGCAGTGACAAGAAAGAGAGACGAGGGACAGAAATTGAGGAGGAAGAGAATGGGGTAAGAAAAAGAGGGAGGGAAATAGAGATAGGGAGAGCGAGAGGAAAATGGAAAGAGAATGAAAAAAAAAAAGAAAATAAATCCTTAATAACGGCAAAGAAATGGAAAGTGTTAATCCTGCATTTTTTTTTTTTTTTACATTTTTACTCTGTCGATGATAAGTGAATTACTGTTTTGCCAGAGGAGAATGGAATCGGTTCCATTATTGGACAGCAGCTGACCTTTTCATTGACTTTTTTCTTTTTTTGCAAGACTTTTAGACAAATTGTCAAGATGAAAACAAGAAATGATATAGTCTTACATTGCGAGCGTTGCAAACTAATAGTTGACGGACCAAAATAAAGCACGACAGACAATCGAACCTCTTACAAATATATGCGAACTGAAATAATGGTTGGATCATTCTACCACTCCAGAAAGTTAAAAACCATCCTCTACCTGTGTTGTATACTGTCTCTCTCTCTCTCTCTCTCTCTCTCTCTATATATATATATATATATATATATATATATATATATATATATATATATCTATATATATATATATATATATATATAAATATGCATCCAGTGATGAGCTGTGAAAAAGCGCATACATATATATATATATATAGTCATCCACATACAGTACTGTTTCGCTGTTTCACAGCTCATCAGTGCATATATATATATATATATATCGAGTATACATATATATATATATATATATCGAGTGTACATATATATATATATATCGAGAATACATATATATATATATACATATATATATATATATAGTAATTTATAAAATGTATATGGCGATTAAGCTACACTGAAGAACCCTAGAGTGGATGAAACGCGGAATATTCAGTGTAGCTTAATCGCCATATACATTTTATAAATTACTAACTAGCTCTGCCTACGTATTGAGCACTTTTGAAGTAAATACTTAAAGCTTACGCATAAATCTATACTTTCGTATATTAATTTTATGTGAGTAAATTAAGTAGTTGTATATATATATATATATATATATATATATAATATTTTTAGAGGGAATTAGACATGGAGTCTAAAGAGCAGACTGTATTTTAATGCATTAGTAAATGTATTAATACTTTTAAAAGAAAACAGTGCCCATTGTACTGTAGATATATAATAAGCTCAATAAGTATAGACATTCTAGAGCTATATTAATATTGACTAAAGCGATTCATAACTGAATTTAAAAACAGCTTCAAAAGGAAAAACAAACTGATTTTTAATTCACAATTATGAATCGTTTTTCTTTATATATATATATATATATATATATATATATATATATATATATATATATATATATATATATATATAATGGGCGGATGTCTCTCGAGAGCTCTTTCAGCTATCATCTCATCAGGAGAAAATCGATAGCGTAAAAATAATACTATGTCGAAAGTAAAGAGTTCTGATGGGGAAATATTGAATGTGCCAAAAATTACGGGGACACTAAAATAAAGTTTATTAACGTTTAAAAAACGATTAAAATGATGGCACAACGAGGGGAAAAAACGGGAGAAAATATTCACAGATCCCCAAAGAGAAACAATGCGTTAGATGTTTCTTTCTGTCGGCACAAAGAAGGTTTCCGCACCGCAATAGAGACAGACTCCAAAATCTTTAAATGGTTTCTGGAGTCCGCCCTATGTAGCACCTCGAACCATTCAATTTTATATCTACGAGCACAGCACGGGTTGTCAACCAAATGCTGGCCAATAGCAGAGTCCAAGGCTGCAGAAGGAGGGAGATTACCAAGCCCATCCTGCCTTGTCTGATCTTCGATGGAACATGCTGGTTTATACGAGTCAAAAGGTGCAAGGGTGTTCGCCCAACATAACCAGCATCGCAGTGGCATTTGAATTGATATACAATATTGCTATTTTTGATGTAAGGAAAACTATCCTTGCGAAAAGAAGGAAATGCAGGTCTCGTAGTATATACCAAACGCAAGGACACAGAATAAAAGCAGTCATAAATACTTCTGCGAATCTGTTTGGAAAGTATGTTACTCTTTTCCCCAATCCACGGTAATTTTAAATAAACCGGGCATTTCAAAGGTCCAAAGTTTTTAGGAGATTTAAAATCCGCAACCTTTTTGAAAATACAGTCAGCTATAAGGTCAACAGGATAACCATTATTGATGAATATTTCCCTGATCTTATCGAGTTCGGCTTCCAATCTGTTAGGTGAACAAATCATCAGGGCTCTATGTACCAAAGTATTAAATAAACCGACCTTACGTGATTTTGGTACAAAAGACAACCAGTTCACATATAGGTAGTAAATGTCGGCTTCCTATAAATTGTAGTGAGAAAGCCCCCCCCCTTGAACGTTCGACAAGAACATCCTAGAAGGGAAGCGAATTGTCCTTCTCACTTTCCATAGTGAACTTTAGAGCTCCATGCAAAGAATTCAACCTATCAAAAAATATCGGCGCTTCACTTTGTGAACGTTCAGGGGGGGACTTTGTTGAATTGGATCAGCATTTAGCGGTAGAACGACACCACTATTTTTCTATCACTATTGGCAACAGATTTGATGTACGTGTTCCATCTCCGATAAGAAGAATAAATCAGATCTAGAAACTTGTCAAAACATGGAGCCTCCCCAAGACCAGAGTTATTCATTTCAGTTTATGCCAGAGTGTTGATGAAGGATAGATAGAAGCTTGGTTTTATATGCATTTAAATTAGACAGCCACCTCTTTCCCCATTGCACCACGTGATCAAGATCAAAGGAGAGAGAATCATAGAGAAGTTCGTCGTTTACAGCCTTTTGAAGTGTTGCCATAGATAGTAGTGTCGTCAGCATAAATGTCTATGAATAATCTTAGGATGTGATTTGGAAAATCATTGATGTAGATCAGGAAGAGAGTCGTAGCCCCTGAGAGACTGTAGCATTAATACTGAGAGTTTCTGATTACGAACCTGTCATATTTAATAATTGAAAAGACATTTCCAGCTATACTATATTTTGTGGAGTAGACTTTTATGCCATACCCTATCAATGGTGTTTGACATGTCAAGGGCAATTACCCTAGAAAAGAAGCCTTCATCGAGAGATTCGTTAATATAATATAATGGGATATAATTGTTAGCACATCTGTTGTAGATCTAGCAGAACGGAAACCATATTGCATGTCACTGAGGAGGTTATTTTTGCTGAGGTGGTTGACTACTTCTCTATTTAACACAGATTCCAGCAACTTGCTAATGACTCGGAGGAGACTAATTGGTTTTTATTGAGAGGGAGATGACCGATCACCAGAAGTTTTAAATACGGAACATATTGATTATGTTGTCCAGGGTGTTGGGAAGCAATTCTTCTTAAGACAACGCTTAAAAAGCTTTGTAAGTATGGGAGCTAGTTCTGGTTGAAACTTTCTGCGCACTATAATAGAAATGCCCTCAGGGTCAGTTGCTGGAATCGAGGTTTTTGATTAGCTTGGCAACATCCGGCACAGATATTTGTATATGGCATAATGTATTTTCAGACACAGGAGGAAATACGGGGTTTTGCCGCCCTGATCGCATATGGTAGAATTAACTACAAAGTTTTTGGCAAAGGGTTTGGCATTGTTCGATGATGGTGAAATTACCTCAGGTCTATTGATGATGGTTGAAATAGAGCACATACTTCTTTTCAGGACCCTGTTTGTTATTTGCCAAAATTGGCGGGAACCAAGCCGTTGCTCAACTACTTTAGACTTGACGAACTGAGCATACAACTCGCTCGCATTCTTTATTACTTTTTTAGTGTTTGCTGGCAGTCCTAAAGGAGGCTTTAGTCTCAGTGCATCTATTACGTTGGAAGCAATGGAAATAATAATTTCTGTGCGCAATGGCAGCAGTTTTTCTATTGTTCGCTGGATTGATGCGTATATAACTTTCAATAGTGCTGATATATTAACAGATACAGTTTAACAACGGACGTGTAACATTTACAACAGAAAGGGACGAGTTACAGTTTTCTGGGAATTTTTACATCGGCTGATATGGGGAAACATACCTGGTCCATCTTTGGTTTTGTTTGACGGGTTCTCGTAAAGCTGCAAATAAAGATTCGCATAACTCGATGTCTCGGTGATATTACAGCAGCTTTATTTACCGAATGTCCCCCCCCCATTGGAGAGCTGCAACGCTGGTCCTAGACTATCGCCATTTCTGATCCCTTTTTACTAGGACCCATTATCATATGCAGACCGTCTCTGCCCCTATCTTGACTTTGACTGACTCTTGACTAAAAAATAACACGTGTCTTTCAAGCTTTACCTAAAGATCCACGTCACTTTAAGTGACCTCTACTTAAGACTACGTCAGACTGTAAAGATCAAACCTAATTTTAAATCAATTCTTTATTTTTTATATTCTTTCCTATTAAAGCAGTTTAACATAAATAATTTTATCTGTAAATATTTATTTCGCTGTGATAACCTACTTTCTAATATTCTATCTTTACAAATATTATAACGATAAATAAATCGTCGACTACCCCACCTTCAACGTTTCCCTGCCAATATCCAATACTTGTATAAGATCCACATAGTTCTAAAATAGAGTACTGTTGCCACACGTGGATAAAAGCTGCTAAGAATACCCTTTCCGTTTTCTAAATCTAGTGGGCTAGAATCTCTTCGCCTCTCTATTTCCTCTTTCTTACAGTTATCTTATTAGAGGTGCTCGACTGAGCTTCAATATATGGCTCCTCTGTGAACCTTTCACAACAAATACTCATCTAGCTACCATAACTGCCATAGCGCACTTTTCAAGTTTAACCTCATTAGTTCTTGTTGAACATCCATGCTTCCGTTTAGTCTTGAAAGACAAAGGATACCCTTTAGGGGCAGTAGAGCGTGTAATTGCGAGGCAAGGGTTGCGCAATCTCCAACCACACCTCTCCTGAATCGGTACTGTTTTAGTCCAGTGGGAAGGAAAAGACCAGGACGACTGGACACAATGCCGAGATAAGCGGAGAGCACAAACAGCACCTGAAAGTCCCAAATGGTCACTCATTTAGTACTGACCAGGTTCAAAGTTGCTTGTTCAACAGTTCTCTTATTAAAGCCTACCCAAGTTCCCCTATTACTGGTCCGTCACGGTGTTCTCTCCCTGTCTATCTAATACTCATTAACTCTTGTCTTAGTGTAACCTACGTCCTTGATAAGCGGTAGCCCCCAAGTAAAAAAAAAAAACACTCTAAATTGATATGTCTCATTTCCTTGCGATAATACTTATAAAAACGAATGTTATATATACTTGAAATACCGGCCGCGTCTATCTATATTAAAAAGCCGTAATACGGCAATACAGCTTTCTGTATATTGCTACATTTACTTTCTACGCAGTAATCTAGTTTTCTTATTGGCATCCACCTGTCTTGAGAGAAAATGTAATTCTCTGCCTCAGATTACTCAGTTGGCTAACTGCAAAGTCTACTGCTACTGTGCAAGCCTATCCGGTCTCAACGGGTTTATGCTCCGGTTTTTACGATTCCTTTATCACTAACCGGATCTGAAAGGAAATTGGTATTTATTCTTTTATTATTTTGCTTGAAAATAAATCTCAATCCTAAAAAGAAAAACGATTACTCAACCCACACTTTCCTGGTCGGTGCGTTCAAATCAATTACTCAATTGTGTACAGCTCAAGCCATCAATCGAAAGCATAGACAAACTAGTTTTTCTACTTTCGCTCGAAATTAGATCTTAAACCGAAACAATTCTTATTTCTCATTCTTATCTGGTCGCTGCGTTCAATTTTAGCACGAAACCAAACACACACAGCAAAGCGAATTAATATTTCCTATCTTTGCGTATAAAAATTGTTAACATAAACAATTTTTATTTATCATTTTCTTGTGCTTATTTTGTCATCACACACATATATCAGTCCTGATATTTACTAGTGGATGTATTGCTAATATTATTAGAGACGGAAGGTACTATGGTAATGTATCTTTATTTTTCTCTTTATTTTGTAAATTTTCAAATTAATACATATACACGTATATATGAAGATAAAAATGCAATACATATCGTAAAATGAACTTCCAATAACATATGTGTGTGTGTGTGTGTGTGTGTGTGTGTGTGTGTGTGTGTGTGTGTGTGTGTGTGTGTGTGTGTTAATCAGTACTTTTTTAGCATTTTCGGACATATATTAAAATGTGGTTGGATCCTCTGGATAGTATTTCAGTACTATTTCTAATGTAATGGGATGTTCAAATGCCTTTAGATAAAATTGAACGAAAAGACATTATTATTTTTTCTTTTATTTCAGCCTTCGTCAGATCTGAGAAAAAAATGACGTCATTTTCTGCGTTTGCCTCACAGCAGAAACAACATGTACATCCGGACATTTTCTTGGTTCCGTCTTCTCAAATTCCGCCAAATTGAATGCACAGAAAACATTGCTCCCAGATTTTAAGAATCGTTTTAAAAAATTTAATTAACCATTTAATTAAGGGACATGTGTTTTCCTTGCAACGAAAATTCATTGGAATACATAATAACTAATAACGGACTGGGAAGTATATTGAATCAACAAATATGTTTTGGTAAAGCTAATATTTTTCTGGATAGCGCAAAATATTTTTTTAGACAGAAAAAAAAACATAACACACAGTAAATATGAGTTTCTTAACATTTCTATTAAAATAATGTTCATTGTATTTTAAATATAGAACTGGTCCAAAGTAGATGAATAAATAAGTAATAAAAAATAGTCAGAAATAATATTGTGCTACATAGTTCAATACAAATAATAAAACCATATTATAAGAGGCAATATTTAATTTCATCTTTATGTTTAGCACCTTTGGACAATATTATTCTTCACTCTATCATTTGGATTCATCGGACTACTGCATTTATCTTGAGTGTGATTTTCCCAACGTTTCGTTCGATGTAACCTCCGATCTTCTTCAGGTGTATCTTGTCGAACTCGGGAATTTGGTCGGAATTTGGAGCGGCATTTTCCGATCGTACAATACGCTTAAAAATATTTTAATTCATGTAGATTGCGTATGTATTATTATAGAATCAATCCTCTATTTATTATATATTACGGGGAATAATTTACCCTGTGGGCTAATTCGCAAGAAAATAAAAAAAAATAATTCTGATATCAAATTCCGTTTTTTGTGTGTTTACAATATCATGTCAGCTGAGATTTAGGCTTGACCACATTTAAAATAATCTTTTTTCTCTTATAGATGAACAATATATATTTTTACATGGAAATACTTTATGTTACACCGCCCAAGGTTACACCGGTGTAACGTAAAATACTTCCCGGTAAGAATTCTTTGTTATTTATAGGAAAGAAAGATTCTTTTAAGACCAGAATTTTTCGATTTTTTATACTTTTCCGGTGAATTTCTGTACAAAACATATCTAAGAACACTCTCAAACATATAAATTACCTTTGTGTGTAATTTACAAAAGATAAGCTTAGCCGTTTCGGAACCTATGAGGAAGGAACTCACACACACAGACTTTTGTATATATATATATATATATATATATATATATATATATATATATATAGAGAGAGAGAGAGAGAGAGAGAGAGAGAGAGAATATAATGATACTTCTTTATCGATCAAATTGTGATGAATAGATTGAAAAAGTGGAAACATACATATATATATATATATATATATATATAAGGGGGAAAAGAACGGAAAAAACGTGACGTTTTTGCTGTTACGACCACCACCAAACCGGAATTTACGTAGGTTTAAATTAAGACTAGACAATCGAAAAGACTGGTGACTTTCGAAAATATCGGTGGAAAAAGCGACCTCTCCCTGAAGAAAGTTCCCAGTTGAAGGTGAAGAAATTAATGTTTTTAGCCAATTTTTCGGTATTTGTCGTCTGAAGGGTCGCGCTTCAAAACGATACTGACACTGTGAAAATCCGTCTCCTCTGTTGAAAGTTTTAGGCAGACATGCAAACATACATACATACATACAGTTATATATTAGTAGCTCAAATTTTCGACCCAAACCGATTAAAACGTTTGCCCTATCTCTGAATACCCTTTATGTCAAATTTCATATGTTTAGACCAGAAATTGTCTGAGTTATCTGGTAGAGACTGCAGAGGACATTTTTTTTAATTGACCTCTATTATGACCCCTTAATTTTGTTGTTTTCGGCTCAAATCAAGTTATTAAGTTAGACTATATCCAAGGAACCTATATCTAAAATTTCAATTGTTTATACCTAAAATTGTCGGAGAAATTTGGTAGAGTTTTCAAAGGTCAAATCGTTTTACTTTGACCTCTTAAAAGCCAAATTTCTGGCCGAAAATGGATTACAAAGATTTTCTCAAATCTCCATACTCTGTATATCAAATTTCGAGTTTGTAGACTTAAAATTGACAGAGTTATTGTGTCGGGAAATGTACACAGACAGACAGACACACAGACGGACACTTTCACTTATACATATATATATATATATATATATATATATATATATATATATATATATATAGCTCTACCTATGCATTGAGCTATATATATAGCTCTACCTACGTATTGAGCACTGTTGAAGTAAATACTTAAAGTTTACGCATAAATTTATACTTTCGTATATTAATTTTATGTGAGTAAATGAAGTAGTTATATATATATATATATATATATATATATATATATATATATATATATATATATATATATATATATATATATATATATATATGATTGTTGAGCTGGATTAAATCCGACAATATGAAATAAAATGAAGGTGGAAGGACCTGGATACTCAACGTTTCGCCCGATTTATGCGGGCTTCTTCAATGACCATCCCTCTTAAAGAAGCCCGCATAAATCGGGCGAAACGTTGAGTATCCAGGTCCTTCCACCTTCATTTTATTTCATATATATATATATATATATATATATATATATATATATATATATATATATATATATAAAAATGGGGTGTATTATTTTATCTATAGACATATCTATATCAATCTGTTCGAATCTATATACATGACTGCCAGATGAACTTATTTTTTTACTGTTTTTCATTTAAATATGTATAACTAATCAGCAGAGGAATACGTATTTCGCGTGAATGTGAAATTCTCCTTTATGTTTTGTCTTTTTTTTTGTTTGCAAACTATTAGAAGAATAACGTCTACTGCAAAAGCGCCTTCCCTAATTCCGTATGCATCTATGTCTACGTCATCGTTACATCTGCGTAACACACTCATTCTATTTCTTCGTTCATTTCTTTCCGATAATTACGGCCAGCACCAAAATCTTCAAGGTAATATTCTCGTTGAGATTTTGTCAGACACATTTTCGCAAACCAATTTTCTTATTTTCCTATGTTCAGACATGAGTTCGCACACAATGTCAACTTTTGGTAAATCTTTAAAGTGGGAGGCTAAGAGTTACCGAAGCATCTGATTGATCGAGTGAAATCATGCAATAAAAAGAAAGAACTGCGTTTGAAACATAATTGAAAATTCTTAGAGATATGTGAGTATCTTAAGCATATTAGAAAAAAAGTGTTTTCAGAAATAAAACACACTGATATTGTGAACATTAAACCTGTCTGTCTTCAGACATTCATGTGAACGTGTCTGGGTGTCTATCTGTGTGTTTGTGTACATTTCCCTACGCAATAATTCTGTTTATTTTTAGTCTACAAGCTCAAAATTTGATATACAGGATATTGAGATTTGGGAAAATCTATGTGATCGGGTTTCGGTCAGAAATTTGGTTGTTAAGGGGTCAAAGTTCAATGATTGACCTTTGAGAAATCTACCAAACTCCTCCGACAATTTTGGGTATAAGCACTTGAGTACATATATATGCGTATGTATGTATACATATGTGTATAAGTATGCATATATATATATATATATATATATATATATAGGAAAATTTGTATATAGATAGAAATCAGAATATATATCTCTCTGCATCAATAACACCCAATGCATCCAATGCATCCATACGTAATGATCAGGTGTTTAGATCATCTCATATTTAAAAAAATAAAATAAAATAATAATAAAAAAATAACAGCAAGAATAGATAAACTAAAGCTTAATATAATAAAAATGGAATAAAAAAAATAAGTAAAGGGGAAAAAGGTGATGATGACAAGCGCAAAGGAATGTAGATTGATTGTGATAGACGAGAGGGAGAAATAGATCAGATCAAATTAGCAAGTAACAAACACGGAAAAAAATAAATAAAAACACAGAAAGTAAAGTAAATAACCATACATAAACTGAGAAATAATATTATAACCAATAAGGATATATATATATATATATGCAAATCAGGAAAATAAAATATATTTATATATATATAAAATATATATATGTGTGCGTGCGTGTGTGTGTGCGTGTGTATTGCATAGGTATTTGTATCTATCTTTCTCCATCTATCTATTTACCTATCTCTCTCTCTTTCTCTCTCTCTCTCTCTCTCTCTCTCTCTCTCTATATATATATATATATATATATATATATATATATATATACGAGCAAACAGTTAATAAAACATGTTAAAAACACTTTGAAATGAGTTAAAAACATATTTAATCTAAAAAGGAAACACTAGATAAGTGGATAGTCCTTACAGTAAAGTATATTATAAATATTAAAGAATTAATATTTATAAAATTATCTCAGCCAGATGTAAAAGCTCGATAAAACCAAATATGAAATAGAGCTTATACAACGAGCAAACAGTTAATAAAACATGTTAAAACACTTTGAAATTAGTTAAAACGTATTTAATCTGAAAAGGAAACTGTAGATAAGTGGATAGTCCTTAATCCGCGGAGATTCGAAGAATAACTTTCCTTCTCATCAAAGGGTAGGAATTAACAAGATCTCACTTGAAAACAAAAAAAGTGAAGCAGAGGGAATATGGTGAAGAAAAAAGTGATTACACATGAATGGATAGTCTGGGTTATTTATCTTCCACCAGACTTCATGATTCCGGTCTTTCTTCGCATTGTTTTTGGCTTTTAAAACTTCCATATATATATATATACATATATATATATATATATATATATATATATATATATATATATATATATATATATACGCACACATACACACACACTCACAGGGTGGAACGATAAAATTGTCTCCCTAGAAAAGATAACATGATACCATTTCCATTTAATGAAAACTGGTTAATTTTTTTATGTTGCAGACCATTTACTAATTTGCCAGTTGCGTACAAGTCCAAACAGCGATAGGAGCTTTCTCCCATGTCTGAAAGTGGCACAATTTTCAATGAACCACGTCGGAGATGCGCCGCTTTACAACTCATGCTCTCTACCGATCCAAGTTATGACAGTAGGACCATTACCAACATCTTCAAACAGTCGTGAAACAGTTGGTAAATGGATAAAAATTCGATGACTCCCAAGTACCAATTTTTCAATTTTTTACCTCTTAGCAGCCCTTTTGATGAAAACGGATTAAAACTTGTTTTTCATGTGTCTGAATTCCCTATATACCAAATTTAAATTCTGTAGATTAAAAATTCGTTGAGTATGAGTTGAGAAGTGTCCTCACACACACATTCTTACTTTTATTGATATATAGATAGATTACTATATGTGTGTGTGTGTGTGTTTCTTTGATACAAATACAGTAAGTATATCTGGTTGGTCAATAAACAATACTAGAAAAAAATAAGCTATCACTTTCTACGTTTTTTTTTTCGACAATAAAAAATAAAATTTTATAATAAAGTTTATTTATAGCTTTAATATTGCTTTAAAATGGCTGCGATCCTGGGGGTTAGGTAGGAGACACGCCGAAATCTGTTTAATTGGACCCGCAGATCACAGGGTTGACCTTTATCGATTTAATTTATTTTCAAAACGTCCTCTCCATTTTTTTTTTTACCATTTTATTGTTTTCATTAAATGTTCCAAAATTGTATTTTTAATAGCGGTACCTGTACGGCGTTGCCCTGGAATTTTTTTTGTTTTGTTATTGTTTCGCTTCTTTCTTTCTTCTTTTTTTCCAAAATAAATGTTTATATTATTTTTAACGTTAACTTTAATCATTATAGCAAGGTTTGGTCATAAAAGTATTCTAACAGAGTCGCTAGCGCTTGTAGAAGCCGCAGTATGACACATATGCAAATAACCGAGCAAGTCTACGAAGTGACGTCACGGCGAGGGAAGAGAAGTGAAGAAAATAAAAGATAACAAAAAAGGCACCGCGTAGCGTGGACCGGAAAAAGAAATTGCGCGCCGAGGAAGATAAACATTTGGCTCGTGTTAGCGAGATACTTTTAACTGCATGGCAGACGACATAAACTAAGATAATTTTTAAACGAGAGGCAATGCTATATTTTGGAAGAACCATGAATAAACGCATTTTATTTCAACAGAAAACGCTGAATTTCTTTTCCTGTTTTGTTTCCTTTGCGACTGTCTCAGATACAACGTATTGGGTCCAAGTGCTGAGATGAAACTACACCGTTGAAATGAATAGACTAGGTTACATTATTTAAAAAAATAAGACTAAGAATGAAACGTCGTTTTTCCTTGTTTGACTTTTTTCATTATTCTCACACACATGTCGTTGGAAAATCACAGGACGCTCTTGTCACAAATAAACATAAATAGTTAGATAAGCATTAAGTGTGACAGATAAACAAAAAGCTTGTTTATTAACTAAGCCTGCCAAAGACGAAAGGTTATTTAAAAAATTAAGAGCGTTACAGAAAAACAAAAAAGGTTTTGTTAAACAAGGTTAATAAAAAAATAAAGCGTGACAGACACAAAACTTCTTTAACTAAGCATGTAAAACAAAACGTTACTAAAAAATTAAGCATGACAAACAATCCAGAACCCTTATTTATTCAAACATGTCAAAGAAAGAATGATATTTTTAAAAAATTAGCCTGACAAACAAACCAAAACTTTTTTCAATAAAGCATAACAAACACAAGTTACTTTAAAAATTAATCGTGACAGACAAAGAACTTTTTTAATAAAACATTACAAACACAAAATATTATTTAAAAAATATATCGTGACAGACAAACAAAAAGATATTTAATAAAACATTACAAACACAAAATATTATTTAACAATATAATCGTGACAGACAAACAAAAAACCTTTTTTCAATAATGCATAACAAACACAAAATGTTCTTTAAAAAAATTAATCCTGACAAACAAACAAAGCTTTTTTATGTAAGCATGTCAAACACAAAAAGTTACTTTAAAAACGAAGCGTGACAGACAAACAAAATCCTTTTTTGCTAAAGCATTACAAACACAAAAATTATTAAAAGGTTAAGCGTAATGGACAAACATAAAACTTTAAATAAAACATTATAAACACAAAATTTATTTAGGTTAAACGTGACAGGCAAACATAAAGCTTTTTTAATCAAGCATGTCAAACTCATTTATAACTCATTTGAAAAACAAAAAGCTTATTTTAAATAAAACACACAAAACAAAGTTTATTTAAAAAATTAAGCATAACAGACAATTAGAAAATAGTCATTTTATACTTCCTTTTTTACAAAGAAGTCACCATTCATCAAGGCTCTGAGGCTACTCGAGGATAAGGGTTAATGTGTAGACATAAGTAGTGGAAATTTTGAAAATTGGATTACTTAGGGAGATGGTTCAAGAACTTGTTTACGTCAGACTTGAAGACAATCAAATTGTAGTCAGCTGGAAAGCAGGCGATCGACGAGAGTTCCACGGGCGTGCAGTTCTAAGAAAGAAGCTTTGTTCATGGAATCTACGTTTAGGTTTAGGCACAGGTAAAGAGTGTGGAAAATTATTGATAGTGGTTTTGGTTAGACGAGTGTTTTTCGTGAAATTTTCTACACAATAGACAAAGATTATTATTCCAAACAAGCATGAAAAAAATTATTTCAAACCTCAGCATGAGAGAAAAACAAAATAGTGTAAATTTGGTTTCTGAGAACCAACATGTTGTGGCCTCAGTCGCAAAGTGGAGAAAGAATAGCAAAAACTTTTAATTCGCTTTTTTTTATTGTACAACGCCATTTATTTCCTCAGTCTCTTGTTATCGCTGTGACGTCCCTCGTGTGATCGTAATCTTGAGCGTCATTTTCGTCTCTCACGTGATCTCGGACGTTATCCACGCCTCTAATGTGATCTCGAACGTTATTCCTGTTTCTAACGTGATCTCCTTTTCAATGTCACTATTTTTCCCTTACGGTGACGCCATTTCGCACGCATTTGCATATGCGCGTCTGTGCTCTGTTATAATAGCTATTTACAAAACCGGGCGTGACAGACAAACAAAAATAGCTATTTACAAAATCAAACGTGACAGACAAACACAAATATCTATTCAAAAATTCCAGCGTGACAGACAAACAAAAATACCTATTTAAAAATCGAACATGACAGACAAACAAAATACCTATTTATAAAATCAAACGTAATAAAGAAAAATATCTATTTACAAAATTAAATGTGACAAACAAACAAAATATCTATTTATAAAATCAAACGTAACAGACAAATAAAATTGGCTATTTACAAAACCAAGTGCGACAGACAAACCGAGGAAAATATAAACCGATAAGGATTCTAAGACGTATTAAAAACGTATCTATTCTTCGTTGTTTCTTTGCTTTGATGTCAGCTTCCGTATTTTTTTTTTTTTTTTTTTTTGTGTCTTTTTCACATTCAAACAAAACAGTAAAAAACATGTCAGTTGAAGAAAGGAAAGGAAAAGTCTCGGTTGTAAAAAAAACAATGACATCTTCCTTTCCGCATTTTTATTTTCTTCAATTTTGTTTTCAGTAATTTTTTCTTCTGGGGAAGTCTTTCATCTTCCAGCTATTAATGGCAGTGGAACGATAGATGTGCGATTCCTACGAACGCTAAAAAGCAAATGGTTCTAATTGCTTACCCTGTTTCCTTCTCCGCTTCGTTTAAATTCGCTTTTCCTCCTCGCTTCTTAAAGCAAGTAAGTTTTCAGAGGAACATGTGAACTCAAGATATTTTCCAACTAATTACAATAGGATCAAGCACCGAAAGTAACACGTCTATGTGAAAATCGGAAATTAGTGCGAATTTTATCAAATCCTTTAAGGCCTGCTCAACAAAATTAGTTTTCTCCAAACCTCACTATCCATACTTATACAAATGAACCTAAAAATGTCTGCCACTCACCTATTCGTGTTTTGAGCCGGGGAGGTAAAACAGAACTCATTATCTCGCGTACAAACTTTCCTAAAAACTACTAAGGTCAGGTGAACAAAAACGAATTTCTATCCACTCACGCGCGCTAACAAGAACAAGGTAAACCAACACACATACATAATGTCACACTGTTAAACACTCACATATTATATATTACTTACACACGTATATCCACACTATAGATAATATATCCATACATAATTCTAATCCTTGTGATCGTTAACCCAATTTTCTTTATCGAACAGGTGTTTGGATTTTATTATAAAATTGCATGTCTCAGTTCTTTTTTGCAGAACGGATATTGATGGTTATTATTTTCTTCACGATCATAAATAATAATTAGATCCAAACATCGATGATTTTTATATATTAAATCATTGGGGGGTTATTATTATTATTATTATTATTATTATTATTATTATTATTATTATTATTATTATTATTATTATTGCTGACATAGAGCTTTCACGCAGGTCAACAAACGATCTGATTGGAAACCTGTGGTGTTATCTGGAAGCTGAGTGACAACAAGTCTCCCCAGACGTCCAGATCTCTCCACCTCCTTCGATAGCATTTGCAAATGAATTTCCATCATCGCATATATATATATATATATATATATATATATATATGTAGCAGAGATTTAGAAGGCTGTCACAATGCGAGGAGTGAAATATAGTCGTTGTTGGTAAGAGAAGACGAGAACAAGTGGTGATTTACAAATCAATAAGTACATACATATATTTTATATATACATATATTTATTCAGTTGTATTGGTAAAATGTCTTACTTGTTATGTCTGCGACAAATTCCATTATTAATTTCGGAAAAATTCCCTTTTCAAATGGTAGGCGTAACAGATCGATTCAAAGCATGCTAGATGATGGAGCGGAAGATGGGTAGCTATGTGGGGCCTCGGAGCAAATGTGAGTAGGGGATTTATGTATGCTATGATTAGGTAATTGACTTGTTTATAATTTTATTTATTTCTATTTATTTGTCTTTTTGGGGGAGGGTTATAACTTGTTGCTTTAGCGTGAGCTTTTTTAATTTTGTATGTTCTCTATTTTGTTGTCTTTATCATTATTACTATTTTTTTCTGCTGGTGTGTGCAGTGTCTAGGTTTATCTGGGTCACGTAAGTCGCTAGTGGGCTGTGTCCGGTCAGCTATTGAAGGATAGAGTAGGGTGGGATGTGAGAGAGGAGAGGAGGTGGGGTGCTGGGTGATGCGCTCTTAGTCGGCAGCTGGGTGTTTAGGTTAGTGTTGCCAGGAGTAGGAAGATAGGTGGGGAGGAGGGAATTGGGATGACATTCCTTGGGAGTTGTTAATTTATTTATTTCCACGAGATTATAAGTGGTAGTCGATTTTTTTTTTACTTTCTTTTTAATTGGTTTGTGTTACTTCAGCTAGCTATATTTTGATTTTTTTGTTTTAAATATATACTGCTGTTTTTATTTATTAAATTTATTTTATTATATTATTTTATATATATATATATATATATATATATATATATATATATATATATATATATATATATATATATAATTTATGGGTAGTAATGTCCTATCTGGATTGTGAGTTGGGCTGCAGAGCGGTTTACCACCTAAAATGGATGAAATGGATAACCAACAACAACACTAAAACACAGCGCACCACAGACGACTTCCCCATATATCAGCTAGACGACCCATTACATCCTCCACCAAAAGACCAGGAACTAGACACTAAGCTTGCAAGATTAAAACGAAATATATTCGACATCATAAAACACGAACAAGGAAGCGTTATACAAAAGATCTCATATAAACAACGCTGCTCACTTAAGAGCCTTAAGTGCAAAGACTTTGTTTATCTACCTTCCGATAATAAAATGAATATAATAAAATAAATAAATGAATAATAGTAATAATGATAAAGACAACAAAATAGAGAACATACAAAATTAAAAAAGCTCACGCTAAAGCAACAAGTTATAAACCAAACAAAAAAGAAAAATAAATAGAAATCGATAAAATCATAAACATGTTAATTACCTAATCATACCATACATAAATCCCCTACTCACATTTGCTCCGAGGCCCCACATAGCTACCCAACTTCCGCTCCATCATCTAGCATGCTTTGAATCGATCTGTTACGCCTACCATTTGAAAAGGGAATTTTTCCGAAATTAATAATGGAATTTGTCGCAGACATAACAAGTAAGACATTTTACCAATACAACTGAATAAATATATGTATATATAATATATATGTGTATGTACTTATTGATTTGTAAATCGCCACTTGTTCTCGTCTTCTCTTACCAACAACGACTATATTTCATTTCTCGCATTGTGACAGCCTTTTAAATATCTACTACATACCTATCCCACACAATGCTTCAAGCAAACTACATATCAATCCTATATATATATATATATATATATATATATATATATAATATGAATAATAATAATATAATAATATGTAATAATATGAATCAATAGTAGTAAGATTGTACATCTACAAACAAAATAGGTTTAAGGCTCTTAAAGATCCATCCTAGAATTTGGTAAAATTCAGTTCTAAGCTTACATTCTTCTGTAAGTTGAATACTCAATTCTCAATGCGAGCGTCACTCAAAAATACAATTACGAATTATTTAGAAATTCTACATAGCCATAGTTAATGGAATGAGAGAATGCTGCCCCCACGCATGAAATAAGAGGTTCTAAAGAAATATTCTTAAGTTCTACAAGATACGCCTGAAGATGGTCGGGGGTTATGTTACTTAGCGAGGATGCACGTATGTAAATGTATGAGAGGTGACGTCATCGGTGGGGGGAGACCTTTATATATATATTCTATAATAAAGAAAGACAAAGTTCTCCACAGAGACAAGATAACGTTCGAAATCTCGGGAGATACGTGGAGAAAGTTCGACATCATGTGGGTGACGTCACGGCTGTAACAAAGTAAATGTACAAACCTAAAAAGCGAGTCGGAGTTATTTCCTGTTCCTTCCTCTACTTTGCGACTGAGGCCACAACGTGCGCACAAGTGTACAACGTTACGGTTGCATCTACCGAAACGTTTTGAAAATAACGCTTAGTATGAACACAGAAGTTTGAAGAATCCTAATAGTATCAAGTTTAGACAATTTCACACCAGATATATCACACTGGCTTTAAATTGCAAGAATTTATGGCAGATCTTTTCAAATGTTTATTGACGTTGCATATCGAGCGGCCATTTTGAATTACGTTAATGAAAGAGCGAGAGGCGTGCGTCATAATAAATGTAATGACTTCAAGTAACGACTTAACACTTGGTGCGGAAGAGAGTGTCCAGCCATCCAGATAATCAAAACTTCATTGAGACGAACAAGAAGAGAAGAAATGTAGTGTTGCTGATCGCTTATGACCTCTTCTCCATTCGAGTTGACATCTGTTTCAACGGAACATTTGAAGCATCGATTTTATTATTAACACGACGCGCAGTTGGGGGATCAATGTTGAATATTATGTGGTAGTAATGGGCTTTTAAAATTACCTGTGGATATAAGGTGCCAGATGCGAGCGGACTATTACATACGATTGACATATTGTAACCTTTGGGTTGAGTTATATACCCATAAAAGAAGTTTTGCGTTTTAAATAAGTATGTTTATTTATCTGTCACGCTGAAGTTTAAAATAACCACTTTTATCTGCCCTGCTTATGTGTAAGTAATTCTTGGACTGTTAGGCCCACTTTATAAATAACTACTTTTCTTCGTCGTTCTTCATTTTTAAATAAATATTTTTGTTTGTCCGTCAAGCTTAATGTTGAAATTACTATTTCTTGTGAGTCACGCTCAATTTTTAAAATAACTATTTTTTAGTTGTCTTTCAGTCTTTGTTTTTTTAAGTAAATATTTTTCTGTCACGTTTAATGATTAAAAATGACTGTTTTTTGTCTGTCATGCTTATAACTAATTTTATTTGTCTTCAAAGTATAATTAAGTTTTGTTTGTCTGTCACACTGAAGTTTTAAAATCCCATTATTTAAGGCACCTCGTTAATTATTTTTGTTTGTCTGATACACTTATTTTTTAATATCTGTTTTCATTTTCACGCTAAAGATGTAAATAAATATTTTTGTTTGTCCGTCACGCTTAATTTTAAAGAAAGGTTTTTGTTCAGTTACCATTCGTATTTTTAATAGTATGTTGGTTTGTCTGTCATTCTTTATTTTAGTAACTATTTTCGTCTGTCATGCTTTAGATGTAAATAACTACTTTTGTTTGTCTATGTAGTTTATTTTTAATGACTAGGTTTCTTTGTCTGTCACTCTTACGCTTCAAATAACTATGTTTGGTTTTATTTCATTGCCAAGTTTTAAGACGGCCATTTTGTTTGTCACTTTAAAATTTTAATTAACTCATTTTTGTCAATCACGCTTAATTTTTTTTTCTTGATTAATATTTTTAATTGCAAGTTCGAACGCCGTCAAATTAACATTAAGAAAATTAACATTAAATCATTCTTCTAGATTAAATGTGTTTTGGTCGTCAACGAAAGTTTCAAGTCTGTA
This sequence comes from Euprymna scolopes, assembly GCF_053919585.1. NCBI lineage: Eukaryota > Metazoa > Mollusca > Cephalopoda > Sepiida > Sepiolidae > Euprymna > Euprymna scolopes. Next base: position 42,788,145 of record NC_136513.1, read on the forward strand.
GAGCTAATGTAGTTTAAGGAGATAGAGACTTTTTGCTTTGTAATATTATGAGTTTTCTTGAAATAGAAGTTTTGAAAATTATTTCTTTATGTATTTTTGTATGAATAAACAGGTCTAGTAAACACTAATTAAATCTTCTAATTAACGTTTCTGGGTATGGATTTAGTGTACAAGAAACAAATATGAAAACTGGTAATTTGTTTGAGTCACCAGCTCTACGAAGGTCTTCTTCCTCCGTTTGTTTGATGACAAGACGTACGAGGTCAGTGGCACATATGTAAAATCAGAGATTTCCTCCAAAATAAATGATCTGACGAGATCTATGGGGCCATCAACACTGAGAAGGATACCCCACGTCTGGGTTCTGAACTTATTTCCTACGCTTCCTCTATAGATGGTAAAAAATAATTGAGTTTGCACTAAAGATAATAAGTATTTGTTATTACAATAGAAAAATGCGAGCATGAAAAATATTATGGTTAATCTTAAACATGGAAAAAATAAGGACAATTTATTAAAACTGAAACAGAAAAGGACAAGATATTCTAGTAAAAAATATAATAAATGTATAACTTAAAATATTGCAGAATTAAGAATTGATTATATAAGGTTATAAATTGAATATTACAAAATTCAGTTCGTTCCATAGAAACACTTTCATTATGGATGTTGGCAATCTTCACGTTGTCCCTCCCGAATGGACCTGATATTTTTGCTAGAAAGAATTCTAACTAGAAAGATATCTAAGAAACGAATGGCAACAATAATCATCAACTTCAGTCGAAATGAATGGCGGTAAACAACAATTTGCCAAATCAGCAACAACAAAACTCCTAATGGAAATCTATCTGTAAATAAATAACCCCTTTTCTCTTGAACGCTAACAATCTACTCCTTCCCACCTATTCGCCACTAAACTCCCACATTGCACCGCATTTGTAGTGGGATCGCTAACTTCCAGCCCCTAACCCTCACATGCAAACTGTTTTAATAGCCATCACTAAACATCTATACATTTCTACCTCTAAGGCATGCATTACAGCTCATTTCTATCGAGTAAGGGATTTAACAGCCTAAGCATTCAGAGGCAGGTATTTAACAGCCAAAGTACTCAGAAGCAAAGCGATCTGCATTACATAACTGACTCCTCGAGAGTTTTGCAACGATTAATACGTTATTGAAACGACACTCCTTGTTATGCAAAATGTCCCATGACTCTTACTTGAAAATACCTACACCTTCAACTCTATTCGCACCTACTGAAAACCTGTCCATATATCTATTCAACTAATTACGCATGACTCAAAACTTGCTGTCTTATCCATACTGTATTGCACTTACATCTTAACCCTCCTATCATCTAAAATAGTTTGGGCACAACTCGTAGCTCAATTCTTAATACCTACTCATACTGTAACATTATCCTAAACCTAAGCTAACATAAATAAAATAAATAAAAAGGGTAAGACTAAAACCATATTATCTCCTCCCTAACAAGCCTTCTTACAATCATAGATGCTAACACTGCATGAACTCCACTCACCCCCTTTATCCATTAACAATTAAATAGCAATGTCCCTAAATCACTTTGAGGAGTGTAACTAATCAGCAGAGATATAACCCCCAAAAACTAACCCAGTAACACTAACTAACCACGCGGGATCGCAGAAATACCTGGATTAGAACCTAGGCGCGGAGAAAACCCTTTCAGTGCTGACGGACCCAGTAGGTCTTCCCAGACCATCCGTCTAGGAGAAAGAAAACTCTGAAACTAAACCAAAGGGGAGGGAGGCCTCTTCAGTCTTGGATGACAACCTTCATAGAGCTGGTAACTCAAACAAATTACCTGTTTGCAAACCTAAACTGCTTAAGGAGTAGATAGGCTCTGTCTATCGCCCGGCTTCCATACTCTTTCTTTGCCTATTAGTCAAGCGCAGAGACACTATCTCAGTGATTCGACAGAAACACTCAGCGGTAGATCTTGTTTCCTGGCTAGGGCAACGAACGCCGTTTTTCCCCATTCCCAGCACGCCCCACCCCTAAAACTGAACATTTGGGAATGCTTGAGTATGAGATATACCTGAGCAATTAGATTGGGTTGACCTTCTTCTAATGGGTTGAGGGTACCGGATTGACAGTTCCTGGCTGCTGTTCCCGACTGGTAGAACAGGAGCCCTAACTCTTTGGTAACGCTTAGAGCGGCTGCTATCAACAGTTGAATAATATCGGTTTGTTTGTAGTGCCATGACACGCATGGAAAGGGACCCTTCACTCATCCCCGGTGGGCTTTCCTAAGGCCACAATCCTAATTGGAGAAAGGTCAGCTGATGGTCTACTTGTGATGCATGTCTGAAGCTCTGCATAACCTCTTGTTTAGCTCCCCCTTACCTAAACCGAAACTCTTTAAAAAAAATATGACAACAGTACAATAAAAAATAAGCTAAAACCAGGCTTAGGGACAAACAAATTCAACTTGCCTCCTCCCTTGAGGCTCGCATTCACAAATATCCGTGGGCTTAGAACTAATTTAGCTGATGTTGAAGCATTTCTCCTAACAAATACCCCGGATATCTTAGCACTAAGTGAGACTAACCTACACTCCTCCATCCCCTCTAACCACTTTAACATGCCTGGATATCTCCCACTCTGCCGTAAGGACTCTGACAGACACATGCACGGACTTGGAGTTTACATTCGTAATACCCTCCCCCTGACTAGAGAAACAAACCTAGAAACAGATGATCAAGCCTTTATGTGCTTTAGACTAAACATGCAACACAATATTAGCTATTATTATTTTCTCTACCGCTCTCCCTCGGCTCAGGACTGCACCATAATAAACAAAGTCTCTGACAGCATAGACACGGCACTGTCCCTCGACACTAGCGCACAAATACATGTATTTGGTGACTTTAATATCCACCATAAAAACTGGCTTGGATTCTCTACTTACACAGATTCAGCGGGCAGCACAACTCATAGCTTCACTATATCCCACTCCCTATCACAAATTGTTACGTTTCCAACCCGTTTCACTGACCAGGAAGAACAACACGCATCACTTCTAGATCTGTTTTTGACCACAGTTCCCGATGACTGCATAACGAAGGCCCACAGCCCACTCGGGAACGCTGATCATGCAGTGATAATGGTTGAAATCGCCCTAAACTCTAGAGCCAAAACTGAAGAACCAGTGCTCAAAACAACGAGATATTATAAAAAGGCTGACTGGGAAGCCATCAGAGAACTAATCAGAGATGCCCCATGGAGAAATATTTTTCTCTCCCTGCTGAACAGTGTGCAAATGAGACTACTGTCTGGTTCAAAACTGCAATCGAAGCGCATGTTCCTATGCGGAAATTTTATAGTAAGCCCCACTCTCCCCAATGGTTTACGTCGAATTGCGCAACTGCCATTACTCAAAAGCAGCATGCATACCGTAGGTTAAACCGACATAAGTCCAGTTCAAACAGACTGAAGTATATAGAAGCTAGAAATAACGTTAAGAAAGAAATAGCGACAGCTACGAGAGAATTTACGGAAACCACTAAAAAGCGCATCGAAGCACAAAATCTAGGAACTCGAGACTTCTGGAAAATATACAACAGTGTAGTAAATAATGGGCAATCAACAATTCCCCCACTAACCAACAATCACGAGGTGGTCTCCTCAGCAACCGACAAGGCTAACATGCTTGCCAGTCGGTTTACCTCAAACTCCACACTGGACCCTTCCAACCACCCCCTACCTGACTTTCCTATGCGGACAGACGCCACGCTAGACGATCTGAAAACCACCCCTGCTCAGGTGCATGCTATCATAAAAGCCTTGACACTTCAAAAGCATGTGGACCCGATCTTATCCCAGCTGTGCTATTAAAAAAGTACTCAGTCGAAGTAGCTCCAGTTCTCTCCAAACTCTACAACAAATGCCTTAATGAAGCTTGCTTTGGAAAACTGCTTCTGTTGTACCAATATTCAAGAATTCTGGCGAAAGGACTGACCCATCAAATTATCGCCCCATTAGCCTCCTCCCACTTTTTGCCAAAATATTTGAGACCTTAATTAACCATGCTCTAGTCCATCACCTTACAGATGCTAAACTTCTGACTGACAAACAATATGAATTTAGACAAGCCCGTTCCACAGCAGACATCCTAACTGTGATCTCTGAACGTATATACCATTCACTGGACAAAGCGGGGGAGGGCAGAGCGGTAGCTCTAGATATATCTAAGGCTTTTGACAGGGTATTGCAGAAGGGTCTCCTCAGGAAAATTAGATCATACGGTATCACTGGTAGAATACTTAACATAATTAAATCCTTCTTAGATAAGAGAAAAATCCAGGTTGTCCTCGACGGTCGTACATCTAAACAATATGATATAAATGCGGGGATGCCCCAGGGTTCTATCTTTGGACCTCTATTGTTCCTGATATTCATAAATGACCTCCCCGACAAGATTGCCTCTGAGATGGGTATATATGCTGATGACAGTACACTCTATGGCAGGCACGACAGGAAGACGAATTAACACATTTCTGAAGAAATGGCAGAAACACTAGAGGAAGACCTCCAATCTGTGGTGGAATGGGGACAAAAGTGGTTGGTCGCGTTCAATGCTGCCAAGACTAAACTAGTTTCATTCAATAATTACAAGAAACCTTCTCTACCACCTATAGTAATGGCCAACGACTCTGTATCTGAGAGTACATCTTTCAAACTGCTTGGCCTAACGTTCACAGGAAACATGAGTTGGAACAATTTCATTGAAGACATTGCCATGGCCGCTGCAAGAAAGGTGGGCTCTCTCTACCGTGCTAGAAAACTACTAACACCCGAAAGTATCCGATACCTCTATAAGGCCACCATTCACCCATGTATGGAGTATTGCTGGCACATCTTGACTGGTGCATCTGCTACTAGTCTCTCGCTCCTTGACAAGGTTCAAAAGAGAGTCGCAAACCTGATAGGCCCTGAACTGGCATCTAAGCTTCAGCCTCTGTCCCATCGACGAAATGTTGCATCCCTCTGCCTTTTCTACAAGTATTTTAGTGGTGAATGCTCTGATGAACTGCAATCACTTGTGCCCCCATGACGTGAGAACCATCGACAAACCCGACAGGCTGCAAAATTCCACCCCACACTGTAGAGATCTCTAGATGTAAAAGATCGTTTTACTCCAATAGTTTCTTCCCCAGAACCGCTAGACTCTGGAATTCCATTCCAGGTCCCTGCTTCCCCAACAGTATTGACGTGCAGAAGTTCAAGTGTAACGTGAACCGACATCTTGCTGCCCAAATACCTACATAGTACCCCAGTAGTTGTTTCCCCTGATAGTAGCCCCTTACACCAAAGTGGCAATTTGTCTTGTTTGGGGTGAAAATTTAATAATAAAAAATACAACAAAACTTCTTGAAAAAAAATTATAATGATATTTTTTTCTTACGTTCCTGATTTTTTAAATAAAGATTGATTATTCGTATTATTTGGAATCTTCGAACTGCTGATCTCATCTTGAGTATCATTTGCACATTCTTCTGGTGCATCCTGTCGAACTCGGGATGATATTACTTTTACAATTGATTTTTCCAAGTACTTTACTTGCAGACCTTCCTGAAGATTAAAGGTTCAATTTCTAGTGTGGGCGACCGAAAAATACAATTGCGAATTACTTGGGGCCTCTACTTAGTCATGGCATGATATGAGTGCAATATAGTAAACCTTACATCTAGAATTCGTATTCCTATTTTTCTTAAACTCCATTACATGAGTTTTATTCTAGAAAATGTCTGGAAATTAACGCTTAACTTAAAGGGGGGTAGAAAGCGAATTAAAATTTAATGATTGGTTTTTCTGAATTTTTTAAATGAGGATTGGTTATTCTATTATTTGGATTCATTTGTTCTCATCGGACCCGTGGCACAGTAGTTAGAGTACTTGGAAAAGCAATAGTGAAAGTAATATTCTCTTAAAGGTACAGTTCTTGCGAATTATTTAAGACCTATATCCAGTCATGGCTGATGGAACAAAAGCATACTACCCCCGTTAAGTAAATAAAGGGTTTCGTTCGAAATTCCGTCCAAATTTCCGAGTTCGACAGAAACATTCCAGAGTTTGACAAAATGCACCTGAAAAAGATCAGAGGTTACATCGACCGAAACGTTATGAAAATCACATTCAGGATGAGAACAGTAGTCCGATGAATCCAAATAATATGAATTTTTTACAGGAAATTAAAATACTAGCTATATATACCCGGCGTTGTCAGTAAAAATAAATATTGCTAGGTGAAGGGTTTAGTCACATACTGTTTAAGATACACCGAATTTCCTAACTTGTTACGATTTTCTTTCAAGTGAACCACATAGTGGATTTATAGAAGCATAAAATGCATCCATGTTTATCTATGAAAATTAAACGGAGAAATAACTCAAGGGAAATAACTCTATATAGCTTAAATAAATAAACTCACTTCCGTTTTTCAAACACAACTGATGTCGGCTAAAAATAATGAAAATTAAATTAAATTAAAAAAAATTAAATTTAAAAATAATACACAAATCAGCTTAAAATAATATTTATAAATAGAAGAATTAAAACAATTCTATTACTAATAGCCATTAATAGCATGGATCTTATCATTAAAATAGAATTTCTTTAAATAGTATAGAAATCATGCTGGGGTCAAAGTCCGTTTTCAGAATGAACAATAACTTGTGAAACTGTATATTATGCACAGTATAATCAACTTGTTGTTTGTTTTTCAACAATGAACGGAACGCAACATAATTTATTTTAATAATGTACATATTTTTTTCTTTTTAAATCTCTCGATACAGCTTTGAAAATGCAAGGGCGAAACCGATCAGCTAACCCTCTCCTTTATTTTTCTTTACTATATATATTTTTTTTTTAGTTTTTAAAACGTGTTTTACGTATTTTACTTTTAATCATGAATGATAAAATTCTTCCTTTCACGATTTCAATATTTAAATTCTGTACCCCTCCACGAAATCATTATATATATATGTGTGTGTGTGTGTGTGTGTGTGTGTGTGTGTGTGTGTGTGTGTGTGTTACGTTGTGACCAAATCAAACGTAAATGTTGTATTGTTGCTGAATCAAACGTATGTTACGTTGTTGAATTTATTATATAATGGGGTGCTAACATGGCGTACAGCAATATGTACTTGTGACGGAGGGCTTATTTAAATGTGTGTACGTGTCATTGTCACTAATGTCTAGTGTGACTCTTCACTATCTGGATCCAAGTTCTATTTGTGCCCTATTTGAGTTTTTCCAATATTATGATCGTCTAAATGTTCATATGCGTGTGTGTGTGTGTTTGTGTGTGTGTGTATATAAATATATAAGTTCCTTACTAATTCTTAATGTTGTATTGTTGGGTTTGTGTGTGTACGTTTCATTGTTACTAATGTCTATACTGGCTTTCACTATCTGGACCCAAGTTCTATTTGTGAGCTATTTGAGGTCTTTCCAATGCTATGATCGTCTAAATGTTCATATGTGGGTGTGTATGTGTGTGTATGTGTTTGTTTGTATCATACATGTATCAGACTTTAGTAGAGTGTATTCCAATTCCTGTTGTGGTTGTTCATTTTAATCTGAAACCATAAAATTGGTCAGTCAACTCATAAGGTGTATAGCAATTTACGACAATTTAAAATGTCTGGAGAACGCCAAAAGTCTGCAAACTTATTTAAGGGACCTCGTTAACTATTTTTGTTTGTCTGATACACTTATTTTAAAATATCTGTTTTCATTTTCACGCTAAAGATGTAAATAAATATTTTTGTTTGTCCGTCACACTTAATTTTAAAGAACGGTTTTTGTTCAATTACCATTCGTATTTTTAATAGTATGTTAGTTTGTCTGTCATTCTTTATTTTAGTAACTATTTTCGTTTGTCATGCTTTAGATGTAAATAACTACTTTTGTGTGTATATGTAGTTTATTTTTAATGACTGGGTTTCTTTGTCTGTCACTCTTACGCTTCAAATAACTATGTTTGGTTTTATTTCATTGCCAAGTTTTCAGACGGCCATTTTGTTTGTCACTTTTAAAGTTTAATTAACTCATTTTTGTCAATCACGCCTAATTAGTGTGTGTGTGTGTGTGTGTGTGTGTGTGTGTGTGTGTGTGTGTGTGTGTGTGTGTGTGTATTATACATGTATCCGACATACCTTATTTTTACTGCGTCGTTGATCTTGGTCCATCTGGAAAATCACCTTTTCTTGGAGGGGAAGCTGGAAAACTCTTGGGGAAAATGCATTTCACTCCAAAAACGATGGTTAGTTTTATATTAGTTTTTATTTCACTTTCCAGGTGTTGAACGAAGATGAATGGAAAGTGAGTTATTTTGCTTGTGGTTAATTCTATTAGTCTCCATTTTTTAGACACGTCATCTCCTTCCAAAGTGAGGGAAGACAACTGTTAACCCGACCGCTCTTCTCTCTGTCCAAATTCCAACTTCGACTCTATGTCCAGCTAACATGATCACGTGGTCAAAACCACGTCTTTCTGGTTCGCTATTTTTAGAGCTTCTGGTGAAACTTGTTCATTTTATAGTTCAATAATGTTTTGACAACTTTTATCAAAACATCTTCATATCTAACCTCTTGTTTATCTCGTCAGTAAGATATATAGATAGTTGATATGGAAAGATATCTAGATTCATAGATATATCGATAATGCACATAGATGTATAGATAGATCGACTACAAATAATTTCTTGCGTTCCCAACTACATAATATATATATATATATATATATATATACAATTATATAAATACAACTAATTATATAAATGCAACTTTGTCTGTGCGTGAGTTCGTTCATTATAGATTTCGAAACGGCTGAACAGATTTTCTTTAAATTTTACGGAACTTTAGTGTATAAGTCTTGGAGTAATCTTAGTTAAGTATAATTACAGATAGTCGATATATCGAAACCGTTATTTAAAATTATCTATCATCGATAGTCAGTTTTTTCCATGTCGCCGTTCAGCAACAATGATAGAACAACGGGCCGTGAAAATTCTACTGTGGGTAAGTTGATAGCGTGTTTTTTTTTGTTTTGTTTTTTTGTTTTTTTTTGCATGACGTGATCTATAGGTTCAAACTCTGTACGTAAATTTCTTTTTTTTTTTTCATTAACTTCAAAGAATTTTATAAGACTTAAAAATTTATGTTTTTTGAGGACCTTTTTCGCATGACGTGGTCTGATGGTTCAAGCCACATACCCAAATATCGTTATTTTTCTTTTTCGTTAATTAGAAAAAAATGTATATAAAATAATTTTATGAAAGAAGCAGGTTCTCTAGGGTGCAATGTACAATAATATATATTTTGGACTAAGTTACTGCATGGAGGCATGTGAAACCGCCTCCCAGGCGATTTTATGGATTTGATGACAAAAAATATAGGAGTGTGAAATATTCGTTGATTATCATTTAATCCCGGGCAACTTTGGGTCTCCATGCTAATATATATATATATATATATATATATATATATATATATATATATATATATATATATACTCCTATAAATTCGTTTTTCTTTTGTGTGTATTAAACTGCTCCTTTCTATTTATTTAAAACGAAAATACCACTAGCAAAAGATCTATCTAATTTGCATATTCTTTTAAAAATTCATTTTAATTAATTCCCTATTAGTGTCTTCGGTTTTCTAATGAGATAATCATGTTTAGTTCACTATTATGTGTAATTATATTCATGCAGATATCCTACATGATTTATACTTGCATAATATTTGCGTAAAAAGTTTATAGTAAACACAAAATTATTTCCATATATATTTATGTATACGTATATATTTTTGCTGCACAAATTTTGCCTACCAAACTCCTCCTAGAGTTGTTGGTCTACAGAAATGAAACTTCATATATAAGGTATTTGAATTCATGCAAAACTTTATATTTGGGTTTTAGTCCGGAAAAATCGGTTCAAAAGTGAGAAAATTTTAAAAATGAAATTTGCCAGGTGAAGGTCGAACGCCGGCATTACGAATGCATAACGTAGTTGTTATTGGTTAATGTTTTAATTTTTAGCCTTGCAGCAAACATACTTTCATAGCCCAGTCATTTACGGCAGAGGCAAAATAAATCGTGAGCTGAACGTTTTGGTTTTGATTCTCGGTGGTGACGCATGAGTCTTTTTTTTATATACTTTTTAACTCATTACTATATATTGCATCCAATCTATCCACCTGTCTATATATCTATCTATCTATCTATCTCTATAAAAGTGAAAATGTCTGTCTTTTCTCTAAGGTAGTTAAGGAAGACTATTATATAGAAAGGCATTACTTTACATATTCACACTTTTTAATAAATACATATGCACATAACCTTATGAACAGTACATAGGGCCCGAGCAAAGCCGGGCGGAACTGCTAGTCTATCTATATATATATATATATATATATATATATATATATATATATATATATATATATATATATATATATATAAAAGTGAACGTGTCTGTGTGTCTGTGTACATTTCCCTACGAAATAACTCTGTCAATTTTTAGTCTACAGACTCGAAATTTGATATACAGGGCACTGAGATTTGGAAAAATCGATGTGATCGGGTTTTGGCCATAAATTTGGCGATTAACAGGTCAAAGTTCAACGATTTGACCTTGGAGAACTCTACTAAACTCCTCCGACAATTTTGGGTCTAAAAACTTTACATTTTAGATATAGGTTCCTTGGACATGGATCTAACTTAATAACTTGATTTGAGCCCAAAACAATAAATGTTAAGGGGACATAATAGGGGTCAAAGTTAAAAAAAAATGACCTCTGCGGTGTCTACCAAATTACTCAGATAATGTCTGGTCTAAACATTTGAAATTGTACATAAAGAGTATTCGGAGATAGGGCAAGCTTTTTCATCGGTTTCGGTCGAACATTTTTAGTTACCAATATATAAATGCATGTATGTATGTATGTATGTTTGCATGTCTGCTTAAAACTTTCGACAGAGGCGACGGATTTTACCAAGCTCAGTATCGTTTTAAAGTTCGACCTTTCATACGACAAATATCGAAAAATTGGCTAAAAACATTAATATCTTCACCTTCAACTGGTCACTTTTCTACAGGGGGGGGGTCACTTTTTTCTCTGATATTTTTAAAACTCATCCTCTCTTTTGATTGTCTAGCCTTAATTTTAAAAATTGGCAATTCCACTTTACCGGTAGTCGTAACAGCATATACGTCGGGTTTTTTCCCCCAGTTCTTTTCCTCCTTCGCGATACGGGTTCGAGCCTGCCTTCTTACTACCATTTGTTTTTCTCCATAGACACATCCAAACACCCGGGCAACGCCGGGCTGAAATGCTAGTATATATATAAAGCTGCAAATTTGTCAGGAGGTCAGTGAGACTTTAGCTGACTAAATAAAACACTCCTTATAACATCTTTATCAGAGAAGAAACGTAACAGGCCTATCTCTGCGCTATCGTTATTTTATGACAGCTGATTTGATCCCCCTGATCTAATCAAAACTAAACGAAAATTTTATGAACAAAGTTTCTTTCCTAGAACTGTGTAAGAGTATCTTGTGTAGGAGACGGGGAGTCTCGTCGTGGGCGACGAAGCGTTTCACTGAAGAACCACGGCAACACACAGCGAACCAACAAACAATGACAGCCACGGCGCGAAGGTAACTAACAAAGCTCAGCTGACTGCACGAATAGAAACGGAACCCAACGGTCACTAACGGAACCCAACGGTCACTGTACTGATCGCCACGAACGTCAGAACCCGACTGCCTCGCACCTCCAATGGACCGATTTTTATTCCTCAAGATGGCCTAGCTAATTTGCATCCCCGCGAGATCTCGCGCGATCCTGCGAGATTCCGTCTCTAATAAAAGCAGGCAGGCGCCATCTTGAAACTCTTTCTTCCGCTGCCCCGACCACAGGATCAGCCACCACCCCGCACGCCAGGCACACACGGACCCTCTTGCGCCGAGGGCTACGGTTAGTCTCACAAACTGTTCGTCTATGGCAGACAATACTGCGGGGTTATTTCCCAGATGAGTTCGACATGATCGTTTTCAAGTTCAATATAAACAAGCTCTTGTTGAGGGGTACTCGTAATCAAATCCTACCCAATTTACCCCATTAGCCATCATCATTGTGATGTGTAACCCTTAATCTCCAGTTGCCTCTACGTTTTTTGTTTTGTTTTTGTTTTTTACATGGTAGTCACCACTTATCAAGGTCCGGAAGCCACTCGGGGATAAAGGTTATTGCGTATACAGTAATCAATGGGATAATATCATAGTGATCGTTAGTAATGGAGATTTGATAAAGTGCCTTACTTAAGGTGGCGGTTTATCAGGAATTTGTTTATGTTGGACTTGAAGACATCCAAGTTGTAGTCAGGTGGGAAACAGGCAAACGGAAGAGACTTCCACAGGCGTGCACTTCTAAGAAGAAAGCTTTGTTCATGGAGTCTACGTTTTGATTTAGCACAGATAAAGAATGGGGAAAATTATTGACAGTGGTTTCAGCTAGACCAATGGTTTTTCGTGAAAGATTGGCGATGGGGGGGGGGCTAGAGATTGGAGCTCAGACGAACACCTGCCATGGAAATAACGAATAAACAAAGACAGGCTCGCAACGTCTCTTCTGTGGGAGAGAGGTTGCAAGGAAGAGAAAAGGACATCCCCCACAAAGCCTCGAAGTCTATTTTGTACTCTGTCAAGGCAGGATAGGCAAGATAGTTTTAGTAAGTGGTGAAACTCTAATAAAAAAGAGAAGTGAAAGAAAGAAACAACATGAAAGAAAGAACCTTTTGGTGAAATTCAGTTGTAAATTATTCTTTTCTAGAAGTTGAAGGTTCAATCCCCAGTGCCGGCGACACTAAAAAATACGATTGCAAATTATTTTTCCACAAGCGCCGGCGGATGCTCAGCGAATAATCGGCGAATGCTCAGTGGATGGCAGCGATCAGGTTTTGGTATTGTGGACGTTCATGTTGGTGATGTTCTCGACGTACGACCAAACGAAGTAGTCCAACAGTATCAGGTTGTGAACAGGGATGGGAGCAGTGAGAGAAAGGTACAAAGTGGTAGCACTCCTTCTGAAGACAAGTCTGGGTCTCTTTGAACTTGTACAGCGGCCACCACCGATCTCGCTCGTTAAACATTGTGTCACTTTCAGACATAATAGAAGGCTCCTATCGGTCTTAGGATTTGTACACAACTGGCCAACTAGTAGATGGTCTGCAACAAAAAAGAAAACCGGTTTTAATCAAACGGAAATGGAATCAGGTCGTCTTTTCAACGCTGAACGTTTTATCGTTCAATCCTGTATGGTATAGTATCGCTAGAGAATCGTAGCGACCTTTTACGCTACTTTTGTTAGATTCATTCACGATATAATGAAAAATCTCGTCTGTAGCGTAATATCTTAAGACGGTTGTAGTCTGAAGATACAGATTCTGGATTCCGACCAAGGCACTTCCTTCATAATCAGTTTTGGTTGAAGTATTTGCATGCGAATAAATCCTTTTATCTGGATTAAAATCGTGATTTGGCATCCACAAATGATCGGGTGTGTTTCGTTTGCTATTATTCTTCGAGCGGCCAGAAGTCGTAAACATGAACTTCCTTTTAAGTGCAAGTCTCAACGGGAGGAATTAAAGGAAAAGACGTTCTGCGTAATACGTCGACCATTGCATGTCGCCATTTCTAACCGGGAGCGTTGCGTTCATCGCGTCCAATAACTGATCAGTCGATTAACAAGTCAACAACAAACAGCAAAATAATCTCAAAAGTAAAGAAAGTACGATTTGTTTTTCCGTCCGTCTTGTTGTATAATTCGTGCTATAATTATTGATGGGACGATTCGAATATTTTTCCGGTTCTGATACAATTATCGATATTTTTTTAAATTCCCGATCTCGATACAATTACCGACTCTGATTCCGATTCTTTTTTTAAATTTCACAATATTTAGCTGTAAACTTGTTCTTTTATTTCGGGTTACCGTAAAAAAATCGCATGTAATAACTGCATATATTTTCGCATATGTAAAACTACATTTGTAGGGGTCGATCTACAGACTTTAATTGCTTATAGTTTAAATCAATAAATATTTATCATTTTATCATTCAGTTGGACATTAATATTTCAACAAAACAAAAAAAACAAGCCGAGCATGTAAGGTCCTTCTCCACGAGTCAGCGATTTTGAGGCAATTTTACCCCTATAGTGGTCTTTAGGGCGGCAACTAGAATTATCACGGAAAATCTGTTCTGGCAAAAATTTACTTTCACCATGATTAATTTTTGTGCAAAATTTAAACAAAAAATCCAAAGCGTTGTTATAGAGAAATGTGCGAACAAATGAACGGACAAATGATTTGGCGGCAATTTTACCTCTATAATGCCATCTTAAGAGGTGGGGAATATGAGTTATACCGAAAAATTCGTTCTGGCAAAAATTGCTTTCACCATGACTAATGTTTGCGAGGAATTTCAAAAAATTCCAAAGCTTGGTTATTGAGAAAAGTGCGAACAAACGGACAGACAAACAGACGAACGGAAGTGAATTATTAGGTCCAATACTTCCTTTGTCGGGGGACCAAAAGCGATTAAAATAATCGTTTCGGAAAAAGAGGCTGGGTTTATAAATTAACGGGACCATTTTTTCTTGTTGATGATTTACTAAAAAGAGATTGCTCTCAGCTCCCCGTCGATCTCTGACAAAGTTCAGATCGATTTTCGTATAAGATCGCCACATCTCAACAGTCAGTCCTCCAGTTTTTTCATTTTTAATATTTATTAACTATCCCTTACCTTACCTGACAAAAAAACATAAACACAGCTATATATATATAAAACATTTATTTAGAGAGTACGTAGATTAAATATCTAAAAAAACTATAAGGATATAAAAGGCATATTGATATGTATATATAATCTTTGATATCAAAGTTTAATTTGATAAATTAGCGATAAAATCACTTTCAGATTGCATTCAAATATTTATGAAACGTGCACAGAGATGCAATACTGCGGCAATGCGACACGAGTTGGAGCTTGGTTTTAAAAAAGTGGGACCTCTCCAACAACTAACGCCTGAGAATCCCTCGTTTAAACTCAAATACCGCTCCTATTATTGCAATGTTGCATCTCTCTCTCTCTCTCTCTATATATATATATATATATATATATATATATATATATATACATATATATATATGGAGAGAGAGAGAGAGAGAAAGAGAGAGAGAGAGATAGAGAGAGAGACATAAAACATTTATTTAGAAAGTACGTAAATTAAATATCTCAAAAATTATTAAGGATTTAAAAAGCATATTGATATGTATATAATCTTTGATATTAAAGTTTAATTTGATAGATTAGCGTTAAAATCACTTTCATTTAACATATATAGAATCTTTTCATCAGCCCGTCAGTCTCTTAAACTGGTTATAAAAAGAAAAAAGTATAATTTGCATTAAGAATAAAATAATAAATAAGATTATAAAGTATAGGGACCGTTTTTATGGCATTTAACCCGGTTAAGAATGTTTTAAGGGGTCAAAAATAGGTCAAAATTGAAAAAATCGTTAAACATTTTGTACATTCATCTTAGTTTATTTTTAATTTTTAATCAGTTTATATGCGTGTCACGTTGGTACAGTGGTAACGTAACCAGCTTTGAATGCTACAGTTTTGCTTTCAGTTTCGATTCTAGCTGATGGCACTCACGTATTTTTTTATTTATGAAATCACGACTCTTTTAATAATATATATGAAATCTGGACAAATTAAAATATTATATTAAGCGTATTTCACAACCCGGCGAATCCGGGCAAAGCCGCCCCCTACCAGTAATCAATATAATATTATGACATTTAATATAACATCAGAAATTTAAGATGTGTGGATGACATTGTCTCATGTTGAATAGCACCAAATCAAAGGTGTTACATATCGGAAACATTTAATGGACGATGAGACATTTATATAAACGGCGTATACGGCGACAACGTTGTTCCTAAAAGGAATATACATGTGAGAGTAGAGATATTCATTATTGATGATGGGATACCGTTAACACTTTGGAAGGTGGGGTGTCATACGAAGTTCATTTTACAAGACGAATCACATAACACATACCTTTTCGGTTGAAATTATGACGAATGAAGACGCACAAATAAGATGATTATATTTATTATTCCAGCTGGATGACATGATCAGGGATTCAATTTCCTTGCAGAATTACATTGTCTTGTCTCCCTTTTCTGGTTCGCTTTCAAAATTAATTCGGCCGATTCAGCTCTTCTCTCTCCCGAGTCTCCTAACTGTGACTCCCAGCTGTGTCTCTCAACTCTGACTGATTTTGAACCGTCTTAACTGAATATTTCGAATCTCTTGTTTTCTGATGTCAAAATGTGCATAGACATGTGATTCTCCTCACGTGGATTTACATATTACATATGCCTCCACACGTTTTCGGCAAAACAAAGAAAATTTCTCCATTTACATTGTCCGATTCTACTTGCTCTAACTTTGCTAATTGTATATTTTTAACACAATGGACACTGCTCTACATTCCTAGGATTGCATTTGCGATATGTATACCTTTCAACTCTTCAATACTGAGTTCTATCCTATCCTTTTCCTTATAATAAATATTATTTTCAGTCCTATTTACTAATGGTTTAATAGTTTCTCTCCCATTCCATGTACAGCACTCATCGCAGACTCGAAAGACCAAATTGCTACAATTAGACAACAGCGGCGGATGAAAGTGAAAAGAAAGTGCTGCAACTAAATGCTAAGAAGACAGAAGGAATGGTTATCTAAAAAGAAAAAAAACGATGAAGTACCGAAATGCAATATCAAATGTAAAGGTGAGATTACCAGACAGGTGGATACATTCAAGTGTCTGGGTTGTACTATTACATCTGATGATAAGAATGACGCGGAAATCAAGACAAGAATCTCAATGGTAAAATCCGCCTTCCACAGCATGGACTGCATCTTTAAAAAAACTGAAACATAAAACTGAACACACATATCAGAATCTTAAACACGTGTTGGATAGTAACGAAGGCGACTGAAAGTCTTTTGAAAGATATGGTTTTTAAGGAGAATTCTACGAACCTTATTGGCAGAAATGAAAACAAACGAAGAAGTCATGTGGAAGGGAAAATACAGCAGATCACTAATCAATACGATCTACGCCAGACAGTTTAAGCTCTTCGGTCATTTAGTGCGGGAGGACAGCTTGGAAATAAAGCTGGATGTTAGGAAAGATCGCTGGCAAAGAGAGCAGAGGAAGACGACGAACAAAGTCCACTGATAGTCTCAACATGGTTACTGGAAACACAACTATAGATCTTATAAGAAAGACCGAATGCAGAAAGAACAGGAGAGCCATGATCATCGATGTTTGAAATAATAGACTTGATATCTGAAGAAAAAGCAAAAAAAGAAAACTGTGTAGCACAGTATTACCTTCTAAGTATTTATTAGAACTAATAAATGTATCCAATTTGTTCATTTTCATATTCGAAATACAGTGGACATTATTTTCATAGAAATATTAATAAACTCATATTTGCTGCATGGTATTTGATTTTTCTGTAAAAAAAATGCGCTATCCAGAAAAATATCATCTTTATTTATTTTACATATTTGTTCATTAAATATATTTCTCATTCCATGAAATTTCTACGGGTCCTACGAATAATAATAATAATAATAATAATAATAATAATAACAACAACTAGTGGACCTGTGGAAATTCCACAGCAGACTCTTTCATATGTAATATATTGATGTTGGCATTCTGTGAATGTTCAGCGTAAATGGAGACGGCCTGATATTATTGTAGCTCTTTTGTTAAAACTGCAAAAGTGTTTCTTTAAGCTAAGTATTAATCTGAGCTAGCATTGTCGCCCGGCATAGCGCGGTCGTAAAATACGGCTGTTAAATATGATATTTTCATTCATGCAGATTTTGTATATAATATTCTAGTCAATTTTATATTGATTCTTATATAATAAAAATAAAAAAGATATGTTCATATGATTTGGGTGCATCAGCTTGAATCAAAGCCAAAACTAATGAAATATATATATATATATATATATATATATATATATATATAAAATTTTAATTCCTTCAACCGAAACCTAAAATTATGAAGAATTCTTGGTAAAATTATTTATTAAACAAATAGATAACTTCAGTACGACCGAAACCGAAACCAAAACTTGTGAAATAATTATTATAGTAGAATTATTCATTACAAGAAACGGAATGTCATAACAATTAAATAACAGTCACCCAGAAGAAAAAAGATTTAAGCGTGAAACACAAAATAACACACACGCTATTGTATTAATATATAGATAATAATAATAATAATAATAATAATAATAATAATAATAATAATAATAATAATAATAATAACTGCAGAACCAATGAAAAGGAGAAACTGGAATCAAAGCGAAGATTAAAACTATAAAACCGACGGCAATAATGAGAAACCCCCTCGAAAGACTTTGAACACTATCCAGTGTTTGATTTTTTTTTCAACATTTAAAATAAAAGGGTGATCTGGGCTATTTTTATTTTTTGTTGTTTGAAGCTATTATCACCTGTGCTAAATTAGGCATTGTGGAGTCGGAAATTTTAAATGATTTTTTATTAAATATGGTACTGCATCTATGTGGTTGCTTTTTTTTTTTAATTTTCTACAATCTTAAAAATTATTTTAGTATATTTGTTTTGACATTTGAGCTGAAGTGGAGTAAAACCAAATATTTTAATTTTACCTACGACGAGTGCGGAGTTTGGTTTATTATGATTATTGCATTGGGCCGAGCTTTGTAAGTAAAGCAGTTGTTTATTACAGTTATTATTCAGTGGAATAGATTGTTTTCTGGAATCCGATTTATTTTTAGTCGTGATATGCGTTATTATTGATGTTAGACGGCTAATAACTGGGTCGTTGTGGTTATATTGTATTTTTTCATTATACCCTGAATTTGTAAGGCGTTATTGAAGAAGGTTGAGTCTTGGTTGAAAGTTGACTGCAGAAATTAAAGACATTCTTCTAGAGATAGAAGGTACTATGGATTATATAATAAAATTAGGGTGATTAGAAAACTTGCGGACAATGAAAAGATTAGGGTTTAGTGTGATATCAAGAAAATTAAAAGTTTTTGTCCAGTTCAATAGTTATAGATAGCCCAAAATTGTTTAAAAAAAAAACTATGTAATTTCCTAATAGTATTATTATATTCCCTTGGTCAAGCTCTAGTAGCGAATAGAGCATCATCTCTATAAAGACCACCTTGGATGTGTTTTAAATGATGTTTAAGTTCTTTCAAAATGTAAAAGCCTACTAAGTTCGTTACCTCTGCAGAATCTGAAGATCCCACTATGATATCAAAGTTATTGGGGTTGTCTTTTCATGTCCAAAGTTTATTCTTGATGTGGACCTTATTTAATAGGATATGAGAAATGGACTAGAAACAGTTGTTGTTGTTGTGGTTTATAAAATTGAGGATATGTTTATGTTTTAGGGCAAGAACCCAGTTAATTACAGATCTGAGTTTTGCCAAAGGGAGGCTAAATTTTTACTCTAATCGAGGGGATAATTTTAAGATTTTTCCTATTTACTGAACCTAAGCTAGAATTAAATGGGCAAATCAATCTAATAGATGTATTATCGTAAAATTAGTTTTATGGTGCTTAAGGGTAAATCTAGGTGTGTCTGGTGGCAGTACTTTTGTAGCATTATGGATATTCGTAGATATCATCCTCTAGGTTTATGTGATCTAGAATATTTTGTTGAACTATTTTATAAAATTTGTGGAGCTCTTTATAAATGAGTTTTTATATGTTGGATAGTAGAGCTTATGATAATTTGTTTCTTATCGGCGGGGAGAATAAATACTTATTTTTCTTTACTTTTACCGCAAAGCTGTTAATTTTTCTAGTAATTAGATTGGAGTGGTATTTTTGTTTTTTAAATTTGATATTCTTTACTAAATTTAGCATAGTGTTTTCGAGCTCATCTAGGTTTTAATTCCATGGAAATTAGCTGCTATCATTTAAATCTCCTTTTGTTCTCAGTAAGAGTTAATAGGAAGATCATTACTTAAAGATTGAAAAACAGAAGACTTATGTGATTTATAATAATTGGTGGAGTTCAAATCACAAGAGTAAACCTTCAATTAAAGGCTTGAACAAATTGAAAACTGTTTAGAAGGAATAGGAATTATTTTTGCAGAGAGTGGGATGTATTCCTTGTTGAACATATCTGGAGAGGATAAAAAGGCCTAACTCACAAGGAATAATTTCAATTGAACAAAAAGGGTAATATTCAGTTCACAAGTGTAAACTCAAGTTGAATATAAATATTATAGAAATAAAAACTAGATATAAAAGATCAATAAATACAAAAAGGAGATAAAGTTAAAATATAATAGAAAAATTTTATCGGAAATCAATTCAAATTTTCAAGAAATCATTAAAAACCTGTAAAGAAGTTATACAGAATTTTTAATTATCCGACAAGGTAGACGAATAAAACGGAAAGACCTTATTTCGCGGAGTTTCGAAAAATCCTATTCTTCTAATCAGACGAAAGAGTTTTGCAAAATACACGATAAATTTTGCAGGTTAATGCATTAACAGAAACTACAAATACGAATTGAATCATATTTGCATTAAAAAGTTTTAACAGTTAGTGAAAGTTTATAAAGATTCAAGCAGGAACAAAGAAAAAGTAGAAGTATAAAAAGATATGGTGAAAATCTAGAATTTATCTTGTCTGGTGGAGTATCCAGCTTCATATTATTACTTGAGGTAACATCACTTGGAGAAGGTACACCATTCCTCGTAAAGGAAAATGTGAGCAAGCCATAGTGAGGAGATCTTATTTAGGCCAATTTGTTTAACTTCCCAATTTATATATATATATATATATATATATATATATATATATATATATATATATATAAAATGAAAATTACAATTAAATTTACCAAAATGATCCAAGATCGTAAAATTAAAGTAAATTATCAATATTAAAGAATTAATCTTTATAAAATTATCTCAGCCAGATATAAAAGCTCGATCAAACCAAATAGGAAATAGAGCTTATAATATGATCAAACAGTTAATAAATACAGGTGTTTGAACTGAGTCAGGTGTGAAATGGAGCCTGTTGAATGTCGAGCAGTGATCCGGTTCTTTTGTATTTGAAAGGACGCACACTACAAGAGACTTTTAATGAAATGAAAGAAACTTATGGTGATAATGCTCCATCATATGACCTTGTAAAACGCTGGCATCGTGAATTTAACCATGGCCGGAAGTCTGTCGAAACAGCTCCCAGACCTGGTCGCCCCCCCCCTTCTGCTATTGATGAGGCATCTGTCCGTCAAGTTGAGGCTGCCATTTTGGAAGATCGGCGCATTACTATTCGCCAAATAGCCAAAGATGTCAAGATTAGTACAGGGTCCGTGGAAACTATCATTCATTACCATTTGCATATGCATAAGGCGTCTGCCAGATGGATTCCCAGGTTGTTCACACCATTCCAGAAGCGAGAACGCGTCGGGTGCTCGAGGATGAATTTGGAGATGTGCCAAGAAGATGAGTCAAAGTTTTTCAAAAGATTGATTACACAGGATGAAACCTGGGTCCATCACTAAAAGCCCAGTCAATACAGTGGAAGCACTTGGACTCATCAACTCCAAAGAAGGCAAGGGTGCAGCCCTCCGCTGGCAAGGTCATGCTCACAATCTTCTGGGACCAGGACGGAGTAGTGATGGCAGATTTCCTGGCAAAGGGTGCCACAATTACAGGAGGCTATTATGCTTCACTTTTAAGGAAATTAAGGGAAGCTATCAAAATCAAGAGGCGGGGCAAGATCAGCAAAGGTACCCTCCTCCTGCAGGACAACGCTCCGGTCCACAACTCGAATGTCGCTAGATCAGAAGCACGAGCGTGTGGTTATAAAATCCTCCCCCATCTTCCCTACTCTCCTGACCTTGCACCCTCTGACTTTCACCTCTTCCCAGCCATGAAGTTGTTTTTGAAAGGTAAGCGTTTCCCAGATGATGCAGCCTTGATTTCTGAAGTCACGTCGTGGTTGGAGGACCAACCTGGGGTGTTCTACAAAAACTGTCTCCAGAGCTGCATCAAACGATGGGAGAAATGCATAACTCTGGGTGGTTCCTATGTAGAGAAAGACTAATAACTGTACCAAGTTTCGTTGCTCTACTGTTATGGGAAGTGGGTCAGGGGCATTACTTATTGCACGCCCCTCGTAAATCAAATATTATAACGTAAAAGATGGTCACACACATTTTGAAGACACTTATGTTCGAATAAAATTTAAATGAGAAATTTGAAAACTTTGAAGTGTCAGATAAATGATAAAATCATTTTTTTATTTACTTTTTTTGATATTTTCATTTAATCTCTAAAAAGATGGAATAATAAACTTTAAAATATTTATTATTATGATGTATTTTATTTTTCGTGAATACTCGGATTTTATTTAAGCGATATGTACTAGGAGTGACACCGATACCGTAGTAAAAATCCGAATTTATTTGGTATTTAAGCTGGAATGATCAACAAAATACAAAATGTTAAAGAAAAATATTTTCTTGTGGTAAATTTTGACATTATTTTGCAACTTTCTTCAAATGCCATTTTGTACACTTCTAAAATCGACCTACCCTAATATATATATATATATATATATATATATATATATATATATTTATATATATATATATATATATATATTTATATATATATATTTATATATATTCATATATATATATATTTATATATATATATATATATATTTATATATATATTTATATATATATATTTATATATATATTTATATATATATTTATATATATATTTATATATATATATATATATATATATTTATATATATATATTTATATATATATATTTATATATATATTTATATATATATTTATATATATATATATATATATATATATATATATATATATATATATATATATATATATATATAGTCTTGAATAAGTCAAATTAGTTTATTGGTTTTGTTCAGAACGCGTGTTTCCATTTAAGTTTTTATAACAATGGAATTGAGATGAACTTTAAATATGGCGTTCATCATGCCTGTCTATTTGTATCATTGGCATTCAGCCAACTACTAATACCAAAGATGTCTGACTTTTGACGACGGTTTAATGATAAAGATAAAACTCAATGTTGCTCATTCTATAGACTGACACCACATGACAATATCAGCTGTTTTCTGAAAATGAATTCCGCTGGGCGTTTTGCAGTTCAATGCTTATACGTTAGATTCTAGTTTTATATATATATATATATATATATATATATATATATATATATATATATATATATATATATATATATATATATATATATATATATATATATATATATATATAACTAAAATCGTCACGAGATGATTGTGTGGCTGAATCTATTCAATTTGCAGTATTTGTTGAAGGTTGTGTGTTAGAATGTGCGTTTATTTCTAAAAGAAAATGCCTAGCAATATAACAAATGATATGATGAATTCGGTTGAAATGGCGGCGTAAGAATATAAAAAAGAGATTTGTAAGATATGGAAGGTGAAAAGAAAATAATAGATGTTTTAGGAACGATGAGAATTGTTTTGTTTTTTTCAAGTGAACGTGAGGGAGAGAGGATGGGGGTAATAAAGGGGAAAATAAAATAAAAATCAAAGATTAAAATAATCAAAGAAAAAAACAAATAAAGTTAAAAAGGAAGGGAGACAAAAAAAAACAAAGTAAAATAAAAGCAGAAAGAAATGAAAGAATGGATGAATGGAAGAATTAGCGAATGAGAGAATAAAAGAATGAAAAAAATGAAGAACGAAAGCATAAAAATAAAAAATAAAATAAACAAGAAAGATTGAAATAAAAACGTCATAAAAGTGTAAACAAAGGTAAAAAAAAAAGTCAAATATAAAGGTCGGATGCAATTGCGTTGGTGATGAAGATGTAGAACACTTGCGATCTTTACAAGAAAGACTTGAGATGTTTTGCGAAGGATTGCGGCAATTGTTACTGCGACAAATGTTACGCTACGCACGCAAATGACCCGATGACCCCATGCACGAATGTGACCCCGTTAAAGGTCCGTGATGAAATTGTCAAAGGCAAGGAGCAGTTCCCCACACTCGGAAACAAAATGACGTCATTTGAAGAAGAAGTGAATGAATTAACAGAAAATCTTTTGCAATTTGTTGAATGATTCAAATCGGACTGCGCGATAAAACGTGTGCAAATCTGGTGGGAATAAGAATCGATTTGTGAAAAGGTCGAGAGAGAAAAAGGGAAAAATAAAGCTTGAAAGAAGAATGAGAAAAACTAAAAGAAAAATGAAAGAAAAGTAAAATAAAAAAAAAGATAGAATGGAATAAAAATGAAAAAAGAAAAACAAAGAAGGAAAATAAGAAATAAAGAAAGAAAGGAAAAGTGAAAAGGCAATAAAATAAAGAGAAAAAATTCATAAAAACGAAATAAAAAAGAGGAAAAATAAAGAAAAGTAAATAAGAAATTAACAAAATAAAAAAGAAGGTAAGAAATAAAGAAAAAGAAAGAAAAGAAAAAAGAAATATAATAGAAAAAGTAAGAAAGGAAAATAAAAGTAAAAGAATAAAGGCAGGAAAAAAAGAAGGTAAAAAACAAAAGGAAAAGAAATAAAAGGAAAAAAGTAAGAAAGCCATAAAAAATGAAAATAGAAAGTAAGAAATATATAAGGAAAAGAAAAATAAGAAAGAAGGAAGAAAATGAAAAATAAAAAAGACAGAAACAAAGAAAATAGGAAATTAAGAAAGAAATAAAGAAGGGAAAAAGAAAGGCAAAATAAATAAAGAATAAAGAAAGGAAAATGGAAATAAGAAAGAGACAAAAGAAAACAGAGAATAAGGAAGTAAAAAAGAAAGAACAAAAGAAAGACAGAAAAAAGTAAATAAGAAAGAAATATGGAAGAGAAAAATAGACGTCTTCAGAATGAAGGCTAAAAGAAAGAATGAACGTGTGCGAATGAAAAGTTCCAAACAATATGTATATATATATATATATGTGTGTGTGTATATATATATATATATATATATGTATATATGTATGTATATATGTATATATGTATATGTATATATATGTATATATATGTATATACATATATATATATATATATATATATATATATATATATATATATATATATATTAATAGCACTGGGGGAAATGCCATTATTGAATTTGAGGACTTTTTTTTATGTCCTCAATTTCAATAATTTCAAGAACAAAGAATTAATAAAACATATTAAAAAACACTTTAAGAAGAGTTAAAAACATATTTAATTTTCAAAAAGGAAACCCAAATTAAATAAATTATCCTTAATCCGCAGAATTTCGAAAGAAATACTTTCTTTCTCATCAGAGGGCAGGAATTGGCAAAATGCCGAATCGGATTTTACTTGCAAAGTATTTAATGAAACTACAAGTAAACCTCAGAGCTTAGTTGGTAAAAGTTTTAAAAAATAGTGCAACAGAAAGAATGGGGTGGGGAAGAAAAATGATTTCACGTGAATGGATGGTCCAGAAAAGAGTAGAATATCCAATAACGGTAAAATCCTAAACAAGTTGGTAAACGTCCGGTATCCTGAAGTAAAAATCCAAAGGAATCGCGTTACTTGAAGATATTTCTATGCCATCCAAAAGGCAGAATTCCGTGAAATAATAACCAAATGGGTACAAGGAAAAAGATTAAGTTCAAAAAATTATTATAAAGGACCCAATATATTATTAAAAGAAAGATAAATCGTGCGTAGAATGAAGAAATGGAGATATTTAAGACGCTTCTACCAAGGCCGACTTTTTGTAATTCTTATTTCATTATATATATATATATATATATATATATATATGCCGACTGTCAACACGACGGTTCTAGGTTCAATCCTTGGCTTGGGAGAGATGCTAGTCTAGCGGAACTGATGAGTTGTGATACAACGAAACAGGACTGTATGTCGATGACTACAAATATATATATATGTGTGCGTGCGTATGTGTATGTGTGTGTCTGTGTCTGTGTATGTGTACTGCATTAGATTATGCTATTAATATTCCATACTAGCAGGGAGACCCAACGTTTCCCCGGACTGAATGATGATCAACGAATATTTCACACTCCTATATTTTTATTGTCATCGAAATCCGTGAAATCGCCCGTGAGGAAGCTTCACATGCCTCTATGCAGTAACTTAGTCCAAAAATACATGTTATTCTACATTGCACTCTACAGAACCTACTGTTTCTTTTATAAAATTTACGTGCGGGAGTTGAATCTATAGACCACTTAATTAAAAAAAAAAAACATAGATTTTCAAATCTTATCAAATTATTTGCAGTTAATGAAAAAATTAAGAAATTTACGTGTGGAGTTTGAACCTACAGACCACGTCATGGAAAAAATATAAAAGAACATGCCATCAACTTATCCACAGTAAAATTTTCATAACCCGTTATTCTATCATTGTTGCTAAAGGCGACATAGAAAAAATGGCTTTACCGATGATAGATAAATTAAGATAACGGTTTCAATTATCGATTATCGGTAATTATCGGGTGTATTCTGAAACAAAACTTTACTAAGATCACTCCCAGACTTATGCACTAAAGTTCTGTAAATTTTAAAGAAAATCTGTTCAGCCGTTTCGGAGTCTATAAGGAACGAACTTACACACAGAGACAAAGTTGTTAGATTATGCTATTAATATTCCATAAGGTATGTTTCCCTGAATCCCCGCTCTCTTATTAACATGTTTCTTGTTTTGACCCTTCCCTTTCCCCTTCTATTAATAGTTTATTTATGTTCACCACCACCCCACGTCTCTCTCTCCCTCTCTTTCTAACTATGCCCTAATAACTCTTTCCCTCCCTCCTTGACTTCCCCCTTTTTTTCCTTTTTTCTTTTCCCTTCTTTGTTCTGCCTTCACTTTCAATGTCTGGAGTTTATATGTCACACAACTTCTCTAAATGTTAACATGTTTTATTTTTTAAACAAAGAGTTTGCTTCTTTCATTTAAGAAACGGACTCCTTCAGTGGAAGACAAATTTTATTAAGTCGCCTGACGAGGACTTGTGGTCTTAGCCGACCATCTGTCCTTAACATGAGCATGTCCAGCGTCGCAACTATGTAAATTTGTTTCTATCAATAAAAAATATATCTTTCTCTTCTTGGTATAACTTGGAATATAAACTCTCTCATTGTTGAGCACTCTTCACCGTTAGTTCATTAGGCATGGAATAAATAAACTTCCACACATCTCTGAAGAACATCTCGACCACCAATAATTGGAATTACCTTCTGGTTCTTACAATGAAAACAGAGGAACTACTTGGACGAATGAAATGGAAAGCAAAGTTTTTTTTCTGAATAAGCCTGATAAGAAAAAACGATTACAGTAAAGATTTCTTCGGATTTAGGTACTAGAACACTGCACCTCGTAAGGAAGGAAGTAATAGAGTTATATTAGAAGATCGCTATAATTAGAATCTGCATAAACAGAGTTTTAATTAGTAAAAATGACTAATGGACCCCAAAAGCTAGGCGGGCTGTTTTGATGTGTCCATGGGAGTCTAAACTCAGCGTCCGCTAGTGGATCTTTCATCTTCTATAATACTAGCATTTCAGCCCGGCGTTGCCCGGGTGTTTGGAGGTGTATGTTGAGCAAAAAAAAAAAGAAAATAAATTTAAAAAAAATGGTTGTAGAAAGGCAGGCTGTAACCCGCACAGCGAAGGGGGAAAACAACGGAAAAAAACTGACGTCTTTGCTGTTACGACCACCGCCAAGCCGGGAGTGACTTATATTTAAATTAATCCTAGACAATCGAAAGAAGAGGATGACTTTCAGAAATATCGGCGGAAAAAGCGACCCCCTGTAGAAAAGTGTCCAGTTGAAGGTGAAAATAAAAATATTTTTAGCCAATTTTTCGATATTTGTCGTCTGAAAGGTCGAACTTCAACACGATACAGATCTTGGTAACATCCTCCGCCTCTGTCGGAAGTTTTAGGCAGAAATGCAAACATACATACATACATTTATATATTGATAACTAAAAATGTTCGACCCCAAATCGATTAAAAATTTTGCCCTATCTCTGAATACTGTTTATGTCAAATTTCAAATGTTTAGACCAGAAATTGTCTGAGTAATTTGGTAGAGACCACTGAGGTCAATTTTTTTAACTTTGACCCCTATTATGTCCCCTTAACATTTATTGTTT
Organism: Euprymna scolopes; assembly: GCF_053919585.1. Taxonomy (NCBI): domain Eukaryota; kingdom Metazoa; phylum Mollusca; class Cephalopoda; order Sepiida; family Sepiolidae; genus Euprymna; species Euprymna scolopes. Next base: position 42,816,547 of record NC_136513.1, read on the forward strand.
TGGGCTCAAATCAAGTTATTAAGTTAGATCCATGTCTAAGGCACCTATATCTAAAATTTCAAGTGTTTATACCCAAAATAGTCGGAGAACTTTGGTAGAGTTCTCAAAGGTCAAATCGTTGAACTTTGGCCCCTTAACAGCCCAATTTCTTGCCTAAAACTAATTACAAAGATTTTTCCAAATTTCAGTGCCCTGTATATCAAATTTCGAGTCTGTAGACTTAAAACTGACAGAGTTATTGCGTAGGGAAAAGTACACAGACACCCACACACAGACACACACGTTCACTTTTATAGATATATAGATAACTAAGATATTGAAGTAGAGACCATCGGCCTTTGCAAGTAGTGTGGCCATATGAACATTAAAATCTTCAACACCCGAAAACGTAAAAAAAAAAAAAAATCATTGTTAGAGAATTTTAACGAATTAACTTTAAAGTTGATATTACTCTAATATTAAAGCAGTGCATTTTCTAGACGTAACATTTAAATTGAACAAAAGACCTTACTATGGAAAAGACAATGCTAATCCATTATACGTTTAAATCGGTGTTTAAACAAAATCTATTTGCAAAAGAAATCTTCGACTCTCATGAAATTTTTATAATAAAACCATAAAAATAAAGTATATTGATGAGAATGTTTCGGTCAGTTAGTTACTAGTAAATAGAGATCGCTTCAGGCGATACAGCTTATACAAAAATTGAGTCAGTAATGAAAAAATCTCATGTATTCAGCGTGATACGAAATTATTATCAGGAATTAATATTACATGCATAAAAAATAAAGAATTAAAAGAAATAGAATAAAAATAAATTAAAATTAAAATAAGAATACGAAGGGTAAGAAGACAAAAAAGATGGTTAGGTTAGGGTTAGGGTTAATTTTTATATTAAAATAGAGGGGTTGGAGCAAATATATATAAAACTAAAAAATTAAAAATAAAAATTAAATAATTAATATTAACTAAACGTTAAAAGAAATCAAATAAAACAAACTAACAAGGATGGTAATATCGAGGATGATTAAGGAAATGGCAGAAACACTAGAGGAAGACTTCCAATCTGCAGTGCAATAGGGAAAAATAGATGATCACATTCAATGCTGTCAAAACTAAGCTTGTTTCCTTCAATAATTACAAGAAACCTTCTCAGCCTCTAATAGCTATGGCCAAACATACATTACCTGAAAGTACTTCTTTCAAACTCCTCGGCTTAGCGTTCACATGAAACGTGAGTTGGAACAGATACATGAGAACATTGCCATGGTCGCTGCGAGGAAGGTGGGCTCCCTCCATTGTGCTAGAAACTTACTTACGCCTGAAAGTATCCTGTACCTCTACAAGAACACCACTCGTCCATATATAGATTATTGTTGTCACATTTGGACCGGTGCATCTGCTACGGGTCTCTCGCTCCTGGACAGGATTCAAAAGAGAGTCGCCAACCTGATAGGTCCTGAACTGTCATATAAGCTTCAGTCTCTGTCCCATCGACGAAATGTTTCATCCCTTTGTCTATTCTACAAGTATTTTAATGATTGATGCTCTGAGGAACTACAAAATTTATACCCCCTGGACGTAAATACTCCCGACAAACCCGACAAGCAGCAAAATCCCACCCCTACACAGTTGAGATCCCTAGATGTAAGAAAGCCTTCTACTCTAATAGTTTCTTCCTCAGAACTGCTAGACTTTAGAACTCCATTCCGGGTTCCTGCTTTCCCAACTGTACTAACATGCAGAAGTTCAAATGTAATGTGAACAAATATTTTGCTGCTCAACTCCCTACATAGGATCCCTGCAACATTTCCATGATAGTACACCCCTTCATTAAAGTGATGCTGTGCCTTGTTTGGAGTGAAAACTGAATTCTTAAAACATTTATTTAAAAGTATATTTTTAAAAGAATTTAAGTTACTTAAACCAAATTATATGACATTACAGACTTAATGTATATTAAGTTTATGTTATATAAAAGTACATAGCATTTATTATTCAAATTTTTTATATGCCTGGTAAGTACCATGGATTAAAATAAAGCCAATTATTGAAGTTGTGAAATTAGAAGTTATGGTTCAAGCGCTTTTATATAATAGAAAACCCCTATCAATTTAATCAATGTCGGCGTTTTATCGTAATATGTATGTGGTTGCGTAGCTCATTGACGGCGAAACAAACATATTTGCAGTTTATAATAATCTAAGTACTACACAAAACTCAATATATATACATATATGAAAAAGAGAGATAGACAATGGTCATCAATTTACAAGTGTTTCGGTGTAATCACAGATAATCAGTGTGGATAAACATTACAAAGCTTGAATCCACAGCAACATTGCATGGAGTCGGATACTTCCTTCGAATATGTGATGTATTTAAATAAATAATTTTAATATTTTTTTATGGTTGTTTTAAGCGATCATGAATACTATAAAGACAATCTTACAATATTCAATTCTTAAGTGTTCTTAAGTGTTTTCTTTTTGTAAGAGTTTACTCGCTTACATGATTTTGGAACACTTTTACACTTTTAGGGACGCATATCGTTATATTTATTTATATATATAATGTATATCCACGTACACGTGTTTCACTGTATCTACAGATCATTAGCGTGGCTGACAATGACAAGGCTCCACCTCACCTGAACATTTTGGATAGTAGTAGACGGTAGCGGTGCGATACACTCTTAAAACTATAGAGGATGGCAAAATATACTTTGAAATAAAACAAATAATATGCGTATTTATATTTTCACATTTAAAATTAGAAATATTTATATAAGATGGTTTAATAGATTTTTGATCGCAAGTATACATATATTCACAGTATTTCTTATTTATGTTTGATTAAAGAGTTAAAAAGGCGAATTTGTTGAATTTGTTCATACGCTACCTTTCGTGTCCGCCATAGCGTGAAACGCCTCAGGCAAACCACGTATACATTCATACGGATAGCCGACGCACTGAGTAACATTTTACACGCCGTCCGTCATTTTCAATCCATGCACTTTACTCTTCCCCGCCCTCTTTACTGCCTGCAATACGACATAATCGCACAAATGCAGGGGTTTGCCGGGCAAAAGTGGATAATTGTGAATATGATTTGCGATACGTTGCCATTAGTCAAGTGTAGCCTATGGTTGCCTTAAACTGCCACCCACTCAGTGCCCGATTGTCCAGCTCCTGTGCGACAGGAAAGCACGAATATAACGGACTCTGAAACTGGACACTCGAATACACTTTATCACTAAGGGAATTTGGATAACCGAGGAGGTTATCCGGCTTTTACCATAGTGATCATTGATCAATTAGGAAAATGGAAGGGTTTTTGGAGGAGGGCAGTGGGTGATGATGGACGGTTAGTTGTTCTGAAGCGGAAAATAACAAGAAAAGAGTGATAGCTAGAGGAATTATGAAGAAGGAAAAGATGGGAGAAATTAATAAAGGCTAATGGTCAGAAAAGAAGCTATCTAGATTTAATTAAATAATATTACAAATAAAGAATATTTAAATAGAAGGAATGAAAATGTAAGAAAGTGTATGGAAGACAAAGATGAAATTTTGGAAGAAAGAGAATCAGAAAATCTAGAAAAAGAGAGGAAGATGCTAAAGGAGAAAAAGAGTAACAGAAAACAAAACTACTTTAAAAATGGAAAAAATATGCGATTATTTGCGTTATTCGGACTATCTTAATAATAACTGATAATAATAATAAACCAAGAAATAATGATGGTTATGTTTCTGAATTTTGTTAGATGAGTCTTGATAATTCGGATTATATAAATTATTAAAACGACTGTTCACACTTTGCGTGTTATTCAAACAAAGTTTTACCCGATTTAACCTTCAAGCTTCTTCACATCTATCCTGTCGAACTCGGTAAATTTTTGTCGAATTCGGTAATCTTTTTGTCGAACTCGGTAATCTTTTTGTCGAACCCGGTAATCTTTTTGTCGAACCCGGTAATCTTTTTGTCGAACTCGGTAAATTTTTGTCGAACTCGGTAATCTTTTTGTCGAATTCGGTAATCTTTTTGTCGAATTCGGTAATCTTTTTGTCGAACCCGGTAATCTTTTTGTCGAACCCGGTAATCTTTTTGTCGAACTCGGTAAATTTTTGTCGAACTCGGTAAATTTTTGTCGAACTCGGTAATCTTTTTGTTGAACTCGGTAATCTTTTTGTCGAACTCGGTAAATTTTTGTCGAACTCGGTAAATTTTTGTCGAACTCGGTAAATTTTTGTCGAACTCGGTAATCTTTTTGTCGAACTCGGTAAATTTTTGTCGAACTCGGTAAATTTTTGTCGAACTCGGTAAATTTTTGTCGAACTCGGTAAATTTTTGTCGAATTCGGTAATCTTTTTGTCGAACTCGGTAAATTTTTGTCGAACTCGGTAAATTTTTGTCGAACTCGGTAAATTTTTGTCGAAATCGGTAATCTTTTTGTCAAACTCGGTAAATTTTTGTCGAACTCGGTAAATTTTTGTCGAATTCGGTAATTTTTTGTCGAACTCGGTAAATTTTTGTCGAACTCGGTAAATTTTTGTCGAACTCGGTAAATTTTTGTCGAACTCGGTAATCTTTTTGTCGAACTCGGTAAATTTTTGTCGAACTCGGTAATCTTTTTGTCGAACTCGGTAAATTTTTGTCGAACTCGGTAATCTTTTTGTCGAACTCGGTAAATTTTTGTCGAACTCGGTAAATTTTTGTCGAACTCGGTAATCTTTTTGTCGAACTCGGTAAATTTTTGTCGAATTCGGTAAATTTTTGTCGAACTCGGTAAATTTTTGTCGAACTCGGTAATCTTTTCGTCGAACTCGGTAAATTTTTGTCGAACTCGGTAAATTTTTGTCGAATTCGGTAATTTTTTGTCGAAATCGGTAAATTTTTGTCGAACTCGGTAAATTTTTGTCGAACTCGGTAATCTTTTTGTTGAACTCGGTAATCTTTTTGTCGAACTCGGTAAATTTTTGTCGAACTCGGTAAATTTTTGTCGAACTCGGTAAATTTTTGTCGAACTCGGTAATCTTTTTGTCGAACTCGGTAAATTTTTGTCGAACTCGGTAAATTTTTGTCGAACTCGGTAAATTTTTGTCGAATTCGGTAATCTTTTTGTCGAACTCGGTAAATTTTTGTCGAACTCGGTAAATTTTTGTCGAACTCGGTAAATTTTTGTCGAACTCGGTAAATTTTTGTCGAAATCGGTAATCTTTTTGTCAAACTCGGTAAATTTTTGTCGAACTCGGTAAATTTTTGTCGAATTCGGTAATTTTTTGTCGAAATCGGTAAATTTTTGTCGAACTCGGTAAATTTTTGTCGAACTCGGTAAATTTTTGTCGAACTCGGTAATCTTTTTGTCGAACTCGGTAAATTTTTGTCGAACTCGGTAATCTTTTTGTCGAACTCGGTAATCTTTTTGTCGAACTCGGTAATCTTTTTGTCGAACTCGGTAAATTTCTGTCGAACTCGGTAAATTTTTGTCGAACTCGGTAATCTTTTTGTCGAACTCGGTAAATTTTTGTCGAACTCGGTAATCTTTTTGTCGAACTCGGTAATCTTTTTGTCGAATTCGGTAAATTTTTGACGAACTTGGTCATTTTTTGTCGATCTTGGTGATCTTTTTTCCTAACTCACACATAGACAAAGTTCTTTATATATATATATATATATATATATATATATATATATATATATACATATTTACACACACACACATATATATATATATACATATATATATATATATATATATATATATATATTAAAAATAGAAACGATTATTACTGTCTAGAATGACACACCATAGAAAAAGGAACACTGCGGACAGACATTAAGCATGAACGTTTTTTACTAATAAGCATAAGATTTAATTACAATTCGTTAATTGTTACATTTTCTCCGTTTCGGTTTACTCTCCCACTTACGTCATTTTTAGTAATTATGTAGTAGCACTTATTATTTCCTACTTTCACTCACCCAGTCATTGCCGGAGCTATTATTTCATCGTCTATGCTTATCGTATTATACCGTGATTTTTTTTTTTTTTCGCTGTTACCTGCTACCAACACTTATGCAAACCTCATTACCTCTCTAACTACTGAACGCTAAGTTTTATTCGACTTTTTTGTTCAGGCTTCGTAATTACTTTTGTTTCTTTCTTTTTTTTTTTTGGAGGGGGGGGGTATCTCTTTTGATCAGGCTTCGTAATTACTTTTTTTTTCTTTTTCTTTTCATCTTTTTTATGAGGGGCTTGGAACAGTAGTTGATTTCACTTTCCAGCATAGTTATACAGACATTGGAACGTGCTAAAATAATAACAGCATATTTGTTAGCTCTTACAGATTTTCACATAACATTTTCATACACTACCACATAGTTACATTTAATTTTTGCATTATAGTTACCAAATAGGATGATCCATATAATGCACAGCCACTACTATATACGGTTACATCCGTATTCTACATACGTACAAGATGCTCCGGCTTTGAACAATACACCACATTGGTCATGCCTGCCTTTTAGCAACGGTAACGGTCAGTGACTGCTAGTTGTTAAGACATCGAGTACCCGACAGTGATCAACAGTACCTATCCCCTGATAAGAAAACCAAATGACAGTATACGAATATTGAAGACAGGCCATTTCACGTCATAGCAGTTTAATGGGATCAACACTGATCATGATCGATAGTGACCAATAATGACCAAATGCAAGTAACCGCCTATAAACGCCAATGATCACCAATGCTCGCCATTGAAGACAGACAATTTTATTTGGCAGCAGTCCAATTGAGTCGGATACTGGTCATGGTAAGATAGCCTGTATCCACCAGAAAACGCAAGTAACAGCCTCGAAACAGCACTAACAACCAGTAAGCATCAGTGCTCGCCACAGGTTTCTAGTGGATGTCAGTGCCTTACAATGCCCGACAGTTTAAGACAGACGGTTTCAGTTCAGAGCAAGTTACTGGAGGTCGACACTGATTATTCCCGCCAGTAACTGCCAGTACCGACAAGTAATCACCTCAAACCAACAATAAACGCCAGTTTAAGACTTCCGCTACCTGCCACCGACGGACAATAGCCGACAGTGCAAGCTATATGATTTAATTTCAATTCCTGTTATTTCACAAGGCTGAAAAAAGTAGTTTGATAAGTTTTAGGGGAGTCCAGATATATAAAGCATAATCTGAAGGGATCTTAAGAAGAAATTGTATTTCAGGGAATCTTGTTGAATTGCTGTCTAATGACTATGGGTTGAATTCAATTAGAATCTAATATATTTCAATTTTTAAGAGGACGATGTACCCATATTTCAAACAAAAGTAATTACGAAGCCTGAACAAAAAAGTCGAATAAAACTTAGCGTTCAGTAGTTAGAGAGGTAATGAGGTCTGCATAAGTGTTGGTAGCAGGTAAGAGCGAAAAAAAAATTACGGTATAATACGATAAGCATAGACGATGAAATAATAGCTCCGGCAATGACTGGGTGAGTGAAAGTAGGAAATAATAAGTGCTACTACATAATTTCCCCTAAATTCCCCCTTAAAATGCTCGAAACTGACTTAAAATGTGGGAAATATTTATTAATTCATCTTCAAAAGTTACTGAAAAAATTCATAAAAATCGAATGCATGTGCATTTTAATGGGGGGGGGGAGGGGCTCCATCCCCTTTTTAGCCTCTTTGCGTGTAATTTGATTAAACTAATTATAGCCGACATTTAAATCCTTTACACCTGCTACTTTCCAAAAATTTATAAGATTGGTGTATTAAATTAGAAGTACATTCTGTACTTACAAAGATATAAACATATAATTCTACCTAACTTTATATATAGTTAGAGTAAAACACTGATATCAAAAATACAATTTAAAATGTCGTTTTGTTGTCTAATATCATAACTTCAATAAACAAGATACGTTATTCGTCATTTACGTGTTTTTGTGTATGGAGGAGGGGCGTAAGCCTAGAATCCTTTATGTTGGATATCATTGTGACAGAATATCTATTTTACTCTTGTATTAGCATGTCAGGACAACGCTGAGTAATCTGGTTGATTATTATTATTATTATTATTATTATTATTATTATTATTATTATTATTATCATTATTATTATTATTATTATTATTATTATTATTATCTATATATTAATACGATAGCGCGCGTGTTCTTTTGTGTGTCACGCTTTCCGGCAAATTTCATTGGTTGAGATTTAATTTCGGAATACACATTAGTTCCGGAATACACATTTACGAACGCTCCAGGCGGGATTCGATTAGCGTGTTCTCACCACTGTATTTGTTTTTAATTCTATAAAATTTAGAGTTTTATCTTTCTGGTAAATGCAAAAGTTGTTAAGAAATAGTTGATTTTAAGTTATTCCGTAGTAAAAAAAAAAAACGATAACACAAATCACTTAGCCGGCGGACGCTATAAGTTTTCTTTGGACAAAAATTGATGCATCACTGCAGTTCTATATTTTGTAATAATACTTACAGCAGTTATTTGTTTATTTTTTATTTTTATTTTTTTTACATTTTTTTATTGTTTGAGAGAGAGAGAGAGAGAGAGAGAGAGAGAGAGAGATACTTTTGCAGTTTTAATAAGAGCTACAAGACGTTTCCATTTACGCTGAATACCAACATCAATATATTACATATGAAAGGGTCCGCTGTAGAATTTCCACAGGTCCCGCTAGTTATTATTATTATTATTATTATTATTATTATTATTATTATTATTATTATTATTAGAAAAATAAAAGAATTAGATTTTGGAAAATATGGATTTTTAGGCAGGAATTTAACTCAGAACTAAAATAAACAAAGTCGATTTGTGAATTTTCGGATCAGTTGTGGAATTTGATAAGAAATAAACATATTTTGGCTTACGTGAGAGATCACCTGTGTATGTGCTTGGACCTGTGGTTGAGGTTTTGCTGGCATTTCGGTTAAATATCACTGTGACTAAATACAGGATGGACTGATAAATTTGTCACCCTAAAGAAAAAAAAAACATTACAGCTTTATTTCAAAACTATTGTTGAAAAAAATCAATTCAGATAACTTATGGAGTAGAGTTGATATCTATTTAATGTAGCTTCGCTCACCGCCTCGATACGGGTACGGAACTGGGAACATGCCTTTTCTACAATACTCGGCTCATGGTGGCCATCAGGTTAGCTTTGGTGTTATAGGAGGTCATGTTGGTGATGTTCTTCACGTATGATCAAACGAAGAAGTCCAGCGGGTTCAGTTCGGGGAATGAAGGGGCAGTGAGAGAAAGGTGCAAAGCTGTAGCACTCCTTCTGAAGCCAAGCCTGGGTCTCTTTGGACTTGTGTACCGGTGCCGAGTCCTGTGGCCACATCTAAGGTCTGCCGGCGGCCACCTGATTGCACCAGAAGATCGCCATACTCTTCAGCACATCCAGGTACACTTTGGTGTTGACTTTCAAGCCAACTCCGAAGATATGAGGTGACATGACCGTTGTCGAAAACTTTGTTTTCATCACCCTGGGCACACCCTCGAGCGTTGGACCGTCCGAATTTGCATTTTGAGGGTGCTGGCAATGGTTCTGTTGTCATAAATTGGATCGATAGAGAGCATGAGTTGTACAGCGGCGCATCTTCGATTTCGCTCGATGAACATTGTGTCACTTTCAGACATGATAGAAGGCACCTATCGCTCTTGAGGTTTGTACACAACTGGTGAACTAATAGATGGTCTGTAACAAAAAAGAAAACCGTTTTTTATTAAACGGAAATGGAATAATGTTGTCTTTTCTAGGGCGACAATTTTATCGTTCCACTCCGTATCTGCTTTACTTTTGTATACAATGATAAACATACTGACCAACTGAGAGAGGGCTTCTTGCTATCTGCTCCTCTACTCTCACTGTCTCTACACGCTCTCTCTCACTGTTTATGTAGTTTATATTGTTGTTGCGATACTAAGTGAGGGTGAGGGCATTTCCTGTTGTTGGGCTTCGGACAGACTGGTCAGATTAAAATGACGGATTGGAATTAATGAAATCTTCCGGTCATCGCCAGAAAGTCAATGGCCAAAAGCGATTAACGACAAATTATTTATCTACGTTCAACATATTTGACACTAGATTGAATTTATATTCAATGCGAATCAATAAACGCATTCTAGATTTTTCGGTTTTCTTTATGTTGCGTTCCTTTCTCTTTTTTTTTTTTTTTCCTTTTTCAATTACTTTCTTACTTTACTTTTTCTTTCTTTTTATTTTTTTCTTTCTTTATTTCTTTCTATGTTTCTTTCTTTCTTTTTCTGATTTATGTCTTTACTTATTTCCTTTCCCTTTTCTTCTACTATCTTACTTCACTCCTTTCAGTTTTGTCATTTTTCTTTATTTCTTTTTATTTTTTGCTTTTACTTATTTCTTTTCTTTTTTTATATTTTCTGCTTTTACTTATTTCTTTTCTTTTTTTTCTTTCGTTTTTATTTTTGTTGTCTTCCTTCCTTCCTTTTTTTTCGTTTTGATGGGATTTTTGTTTGATCTACAATTTATTGCTCATTCAGTCTTGTAACTATGAGCTTAGTTAATGTAATATCTTAATTTTTCCTTAGTTTTATAATTTACTAGCATTTCAGTCCGGCGTTGCCCGGGTGTTTGGAGGTGTATGTTGAGCAAAAAAAAAAGGTGGTAGTAGGAAGGCAGGCTCGAGCCCGTACCGCAACGGAGGAAAAGAACGGGAAATAACCTGACGTCTTTGCTGTTACGACCACCGCTAAACCAGTAGTGACGTAGGTTAAAATTAAGGCTAGACAATCGAAAGGAGAGGATGACTATCAAAAATATCGGCGAAAAAAGCGACCCCCCCCCTGTAGAAAGGGCCCAGTTGAAGGTGAAGATATTAATGTTTTTAGCCAATTTTTCGATATTTGTCGTCTGAAAGGTCGAACTTCAAGATGATACTGATCTCGTAAAAATCCATCGCCTCTATGGACAGTTTTAAGCAGACATAAAAGCATACATGCATACATTTATATATTAGTAACTAAAAATTTTCGACCCAAACCGATTAAAAAGCTTGCCATATCTCTGAATACCCTTTATGTAAAATTTCAAATGTTTAAACCAGAAATTGTCTTTAGTAATTTGGTAGAGACCGCATAGGTCAATTTTTTTAAACTTTGATCCCTATTATGTCCTCTTAACATTCATTGGTCCAGGCTCAAATCAAGTTATTAAGTTAGATCTATGTCCAAAGAACCTATATCTAAAATTTCAAGTGTGTAGACCCCAAATTGTCGGAGGAGATTGGTAGAGTTCGTTGAACTTATACCCCTTCATCGCCACATTTCTGGCCGAAAACCGATCACATAGATTTTCCCAAATGTCAGTACCCTGTATATCAAATTTCGAGTCTGTAGACTAAAAATTGACAGATTTATTGCGTAGGGAAATGTACACAGACACACAGACAGACAGATAGACACACAAACACACAGACACGTTCAGTTTTATAGATATATAGATAGATAGACTAGCATTTCGGTCCGGCGTTGTCTGGGTGTTTGGAGGTGTATGCTGAGCAAAAAAAAAGGCCAATTTTTTTTAAATTTGGCCCCTATTATGACCCCTTAACATTTATTGTTTTGGGCTCAGATTGAGTTATCAAGTTAGATCCATGTCCAAGGTACCTATATCTAAAATTTTAATTGTTTAGACCAAAAATTGTCGGAGGGGTTTGGTAGAGTTTTCAAAGGTCTATTCGTTGAACTTTGACCCCTTCATAGCCAAATTTCTGGCCGAAAACCGATCACATAGATTTTCCCAAATCTCAGTACCCTGTATATCAAATTTCTATTCTGTAGACTGAAAATTAACAGAGTTATTGTGAAGGAAAATGTACACAGATACACAGACAGTCAGACAGACACACACACACACACACACACAGATACGTTCACTTTTATAGATATATAGACTAGCATTTCGGGCCGGCGTTGCCCGTGTGTTTAGAGGTGTATGCTGAGCAAAAAAGAAAAAAAACGGTAATCTTTTTAACTTGTACCCCTATTATGACCCCTTATAATTTATTGATTTGGGCTCAAATAAAGTTATATCCATGTCCAAGGAACCTATATCTAAAATTTCAATTGTTAAGACAAAAAAATTGTCCGAGGAGTTTGGTAGAGTTTAATCTTAATCGCCAAATTTCTGGCCGAAAACGAATCACATCGATTTTCCCAAACTTCAGTGCCCTGTATATCAAATTTCTAGTCTGTAGACTAAAAATTGACAGAGTTATTGCGTAGGGAAATGTACACCCACAGACACACACACACACATTCATTTATATATATATATATATATATATATATATATATATATATATATATATATATATATGGATAGATAGATAGATAGATTAAACAAAAATATACACGTATACATAAATATATATGGAAACAATTTTGTGTTTACTGTAAGCTTTTTACGCAAATATTATGCAAGTATAAATCATGTACAATGTCTGCATGAATATAATTACACGTAATAGTTAACTAAAATTGATTATCCCATAAGGAAACCGAAAAAACTAATAGGGAATTAATTAAAATGAATGTTTAAAAGAATATGCAAATTAGCTAGATCTTTTGCTAGTGAATGCATTTCCACAACCTATATATAAGAAAATTGTATTTTCTTTTTAAATAAATAAAAAAGAGGGTTTTTAATATGAATATCAATGCACACAAAAGAAAAACGAATTTTTTGGAGTATAGATGTATTTTCTTTTTAAATAAATAGAAAAGAGGTTTTTTTACAAGGTGGTCAGCACTTATCAAGGGCCGGAAGCCACTCAGGGATAAGGGTTATTGCATGTACAGTACGTTAGTGTAGAGATTTATTAAAAGGGGGCGGATCATTAGGTATTTGTTTACGTTGGACTTGAAGACATCCAGGTTGTAGTCAGGTAAGAAGCAGGCAGACGGAACAGAGTTCTACAGGCGTGAAGTTCTAAGAAAGAAGCTTTGTTCATGGAATCTACGTTTTGATTAAGGCACAGATCAAGAGTGGGGAAAATTTTTGACAGTGGTTTCAGCTAGACAGGTGTTTTTCATAAAAGATTGGCGAAGGGGGACCAGAGAATAGTGCTCAGACGATCACCTGCCATAGAAATAACAATAAAACAAAGATAGGCTCGCAACGTCTCTTTTGTGGGAGAGAGGTTGCAGGGAAAACAACATGGCATCCCCTACTAAGTCACGAAGTCTATTTTGTACTCTGTCAAGGCAGGATAGGCTGTTTTTAGCAGCTCCTGTCCAGATATGGCAGCAGTATTCCATCCTTGGACGTACTTGGCTTTTATATAGATAGAGAATTGCATCAGTAGTTAGATATCTTCTGGAGCGGTAGAAGGATCCCACCATCTTTCCAGCGACCTTGGCAACAGACTTGATGTACGTGTTTCCATTTCAGATCAGGAGTAAAGGTCCAGCCGAGAAGCTTGTCAAAAACATGGGGATTCTCCTAGCTGAGAGCTATCCATTTCCATTGATACCAGACGGGGATCAGAACGTTGATTAGGTAAGGATAGGAGTTAGGTTTTAGATGCATTAAAGGTAACCAGCCACGGCTTCCCCCACTGAACCACGCGCTCGAGAGAATTAATATAAACACAAAAGAAAAACGGATTCATAGGAGTATATATATCCATAGATTTTATTGTATTATTTTATATTAATATTACGAAGCTACAAGTGATTCAAACTGCTCAATTGGGATTGTAGATATATCCTGAATCAGCAGGAAAACTATATTTTACACAATAGTTACACAATAAACGTTTTTATTGGGGTATATAAATATCCCGTTGGATTAATCATATTTGGGACACCCAGGTGGATAATGCAGGGTCAGAAATGATGAACGCTGATTTCGATGACAATAAAAGTATGGGCGGTTGGAATATTTGTTGATACGTATTCAACCCCAGACAACGTCAGGTCTCCCTACTTGTATCAAATATTTCCATTTGGCAAATGGGAGGGAGTAAAATGCACTGTTATACAAATATCCTAAAATAGCGCACCTGCTATTTTGCAAAGTCAAACAAAATATTATATAAAATCTACATTATCCAAGTCAAAGTGATCGCAGGGGGGGTAACTCATGATCAAAATGAAATTGCACTTTTTAGCAAATATCTAAAAATTGTCACATTAGATTTTTTTCTCACAAATCCAACAAACACGATGTTTAATGCTTGTTTATATAATTTAAATAGTGATGATCACAAGGCGACATAATTAATGTTTGCCTTATTTTCATTCCAATTATTATAAATAAAGTAGGTTATTAAAAGTCCTTTGGGAGAATGTAAGATTCTGTTTTCATTAAAGATCTACTGCATTATATTATCAAACTCGATTATTGAAATTTGGAAAAGCTCGTCTCCAGAGAATGGCCCATTAAGTATCCTAAAGGCAGGACTTTCTTCGTGAAATTTCAATATAGTCATCTTCGAAACGCCTAAGACGACCGGCTTGAAAAGGTAGAGAGAGATTCCCTACTCTACTCTCTCTCTCTCTCTCTCTCTCTCTCTCTCTCTCTCTCTCTCTCTCTTTATCTCCCTGTCTTTTTCACTGTCGTAAATTGATCAAAACACTTAATGAACTGCCTCCTGCAAGGCATTCTGGTCAATTACTCAACAACTAATAACCGCGTAGATCACTTTACTCTCAAGGTAATTGTCGAGAGTAGACGATAAGTGAATGTTTAATGAGGTTGAAATGATCTGACTTACAAGAAATTCTGGCCTGGCTAGATCAACCCCAGCCCGCCGACAAGAACAATGGCTGACGGAGAACTTTCCTGACTTGTTCACTTGATGACGACAGACAATGATTCTTGTGCATATTTGTGCATGCTGCGCATGCTCTCTCTCTCTCTCTCTCTCTCTCTCTCTATATATATATATATATATATATATATATATATATATATATATATATATCTTTAGTTCTCATTTTCTTTCGCTCCCTGGCTTAACACCTCTGTCTCTCTTTTCCTCCCCCTTTATTTCGCTCTCTCTCTTATCTTCTTTCTCTCCCTGTTTTACTCCGTTTCTTTCTTTTTTCTCTCTCTGTCTCTTTCTCTTTCTCTCTCTCTCTCTCTCTCTCTCTCTTGCTCGCTCTTTTTTCTCTTTACTTTTATCTATGTCTCTCTGTCTTTTGTTACTTTTATCTTTTCTCCATCTTTTTCCTACCACTTTTTTTCTTCTCTCTCTTTATTGGAAAGTTTGGAGAGAACTGTAGCAATCTCCCCGGGACATTTTTTTAATAGCACAGCCGGGATGAGATCCGGTCCACATATCTACTTCTCTCTCGCTCGCTGTCTCTCGCTCGCTGTCTCTCGCTCTCGCCTTCTCTCTCTCCCTGTTTAACTCCCTCTTTGTCTCTTTTCCTCTCTCTCTCTCTCTCTCTCTCTCTCTCTTTCTCTCGCTCCCTGTGTCTCTCACTCACCCTCTATCTCGCTTTATTTTAAATTCAATTTTCACAATTTTAGTGCCACTCTGAAATAGGGGACTACTATCGAGGACATAAGTTACAGGGGTATTATGAAGAGAGATGAGTAGCAAGATGTCTGTGCACATTGCACTTGAACTTCTGCATGTCAGTACAGTTGGGAAAGCAGAATTCACAGAAGGAAGTTCCAAAGTCTAGCAGTTCTTGGGAAGAAACTATTGGAGTAGAAGGCTCTCTTACACCTAAGGATCTCTACTGTGAAAGGGTGGGATTTGGCTGCTTGTCGAGTTTGTCGGGGTATTTACGTTGAGGGGGTACAACTGCTTGTAGTTCGTCAGAGCATTCACTATTAACGTACTTGTAGAACAGGCAGAGAGATGCAGCATTTTGTCGATGGGACGGAAGCTGAAGCCTAGATGACAGTTCAGGACCTATCAGGTTGGCGACTCTCTTTGAACCCTGTTCAGGAGTGAGAGACAAGCAGTAGATGCACCAGCCAAAATGTGACAGCAGTACTCCATACATGGGCGAATCGTAGCCTTATAGAGGTAAAGATACTTTCGGGCGTAAGTAGTTTTCTAGCACAGTAGAGAGAGCCACCTTCCTCGCAGCAGCCTTGACAATGTTCTCAATGTATCTATTCCAGTTCATGTTCCCTGTAAACGTTAGGCCAAGGAATTTTAAAGGAAGTACTTCCGGGTAATGTGTTCTTGGCCATCGCTATTGGTGGTAGAGAAGGTTTTTTGTAATTATTGAAGGAAACAAGCTTAGTCTTGGCAGCATTGAACGTGACCATCCATTTTTGTCCCCATTCAACTACAGATTTGAGGTCTCACCCTCTAGTGTTTCTGTCATTTCCTTGGATATGTGTTCATTTGTTTTCCCCATCGTTCCTTTATAGATAATGGTGTCATCAGCAAATATACCCATCGAAACAATTCTATTATTAATATCAGGAACAATAAAGGTCCAATGATAGACCCCTGAGGTACTCTCGCATTTATATCATATTGTTTAGATGTACAACCGTACAGTTACGATGTCTGATGTAGAACGTGCTTGCCTAAATCCATATTGTTTGTCGGTCAGAAATTTAGCACCTGTCAGAGCTTGATTAATTAAGGACTCAAATATTTTGGCGAAAAGCGGGAATAGGCTACTGGATCAAAATTTATTGGGTCAGTTCTTTCGCCAGAATTCTTGAAAATTTGATACCACAGAACCCGTTTTCCAGCATTCGAGAAAGCAAGATTCGTTTACGCATTTATTGGAAAGTTTGGAGAGAACTGTGTTACATGATAAGGGCTGTCCCCTGTTCATGTAAGTATAAAAATAGAGAGATTAGTTAAAATGGAAATAAGAGAAAGCAGAAATCGAACCCTGGACATAAGTTTTAAAGAACAATAGGTTTAAATGGAATGTCCAGTAAAATGTTAATTCGGATGAAATAAATAATAAATAAACTATTCAATTGTTAAAAGAATGTGGATAATAAAATATGAGTTAAATAAATTAGATATGTAGGTTAAATTCCTTTGTGGAAACAAACAAGGAAAATAGGTTATTGGGAAATCAATGTCGAAAACGTGCAAAGTCGCGCATGTTGAGACACGTGAATTTTGCTCACGTGGCCGGGATGCATGGAGTTCTCAATATAGCAGGTGGGAGTTAGTTGGTGGAGAGAGTCGGAGAGAGTCGGAGAGAGTCAGAGACAGTCAGTGAGAAAACTCAGAGACAGGCAGACGTCTGAAGCGAGACGTTACTTCAGAAACTAAAATGTGAAACTTTGAGTCCTTAATGAGGAAGTCGACCGGTCGTCAGAAAATAAATTCATCATGTGTTTGTGATAAAGCTCATCTTTGTGTTTGTGATTTCTACAAAAAGGTAAATTGTATTGTTATTATATGTCTGTGTTATAAAATGTCATTACAACAACATCTCTCTCTCTCTCTAAGATACAACATCATATGTAATAAGACAAGAACTCTCACTAAGACTCATATCATTACTAATAAGAACTCACGTAACATACGCGCACAAGTGGTATAGTCTAATAATAATAATAATAACTATATAACAACTGTAGCAATCTCCCCGGGACATTTTTTTAATAGCACAGCCGGGATGAGATCCGGTCCACATGCTTTTGACGTGTCTAGGTTTTTTATGATAGCATGTATCTAAGAAGAGTTGATTTTTAAATCATCTAGTGTAGCGTCGGGAAGCAAAGTCGGGGAGCAAGTAGGTTAGCCTTCTCGGTTGCCGTGCAAACAACCTCAGGATTGTTTAATAGTGGGGGAATCGTTGACTGCCATTATATACTACACTGTATATATTCCAAAAATCACAGGTTCCTAATTTCTGTGCTACGATGCGTTTTCTGATGGTTTCAATGTATTTAGTCTTAGCTGTCGCTATTTCTCTCTTACAATTACTTCTAGCTTCTATATACTTCTGTCTATTTTAACTGGACTTATGTCGGTTGAATCTGCGGTACGCATGCTGCCTTTGAGCAGTGGCAGCTGCACAAGTAGACGTAAACCATTTGGGGAGAGTGGAGCTTGCTGTAGAATTTCCGTGTGGGAACATGTGCTTCAATTACAGTTTTGAACCATTCAGTGGTCTCATTTGCGCACTGTTCCGCTGGAAGAGAAAATATATTTCCCCATGAGTCATCTCTGACGAGATCCCTGATTACTTCCCTGTCAACCGTTTTGTAATACCTCGTTGTTTTGAGCAGCGGGTCTTCTGTTTTGGGTCGAGAATTAAGGGCGATTTCTATCATTATCACAGCGTGATTAGCATTCCCGAGTAGGCTGTGGGCATTCGTTATACAATCATCGGGAACTGTGGTCAGAAATAGATCTAGAAGTGAGGCATGTTGACCTTGCTGGTCTGGGAAACGTGTCGGAAATGTAAAAGTCTGTGATGAGGAATAAGATATAGAAAAGGTATGTGTTGTGCTACCAGCTACGTCTGTGTAAGTAGAGTCTAAGTCAGTTACTGTGGTGGACCTTGAAGTCACCAAATACATGTACTTGTGCGCTAGTATCGAGGGATAGTGCTATATCTATGCTGTCAGAGATTTTGTTTATTAGGGTGCAGTCCTGGGTTGAGGATGAGCGGTAGAGAAAATACAAGTAGTTAATATTATGATGCATGTTTAGTCTGAAACACATAAAGACCTGGTCGTCTGATTCAAGTTTTGTTTCTCTAGTCAGGGGGGGGGGTACGAATATAGACTCCAATCCCGTGCATGTGTCTGTCTGAGTCTTTACGGTAAAGTGGGAGATAACCAGGCATGTTAAAGTGGTTAGAGGGAATGGAGGATGTAGGTTAGTTTTATTAATGCTAAGATATCCGGGGTGTTTACTATGAGAAATGATTCAACATTATTAAAGTTAGTTCTAAGGCCGTGGATATTCGTAAATGCAAGCCTCAAGGGAGAAGGCAGGTTGATTTTATTTGAGTTTGGTCCTGGTTTAAACGTGATTTTTTTCTTGAAATGTCATTTAAAAAATAATAAATAATTAAATAAATTAAATAATTAAAAAAATAATACATAGATAAAAAATAAATAATTAATTAATAAAATAATAAATAATTTAAAAAATAAGAAATAATTAAAAAAATTATGAATAATTAAAAAAACAATACATAATTTTAAAAAATAATCAATAAAAAAAAATAATAAATAATTTTAAAAAAAATAAATAATTTAAAAAAAAATAAATAATTAAAAAAATAATAAATAATTAAAAAGATATAATAAATAATTTTAAAAATAATGAATAATTTTCAAAATAATGAATAATAAAATAATAAATAAATAAAAAATAAATAAATAATTGAAAATATAATAAAAAATAAAAAATAATAAATAATTAAAAAAATAATAAATAATTTTTAAAAATATTAAATAATTTAAAAAATAAATAAATAATTATACAGAGATAATAAATAATTATAAAAAATAATAAATAATTTTTAAAAAATAATAAATAATCAAAAAATAAATAAATAATTTAAAATAATAATAAATAATAAAAAAAAAACATAATAAAAAAAATGATAAATAATTAAATTAAATTTTAAAAATAATACATAATTTAAGAAAAAATTATAAATAATTAAAAAACATACTAAATCATTAAAACATAATAAATGATAAAAATAATAAATATAAAAAAATAATAAATAATTAAAAAAAATAATAGATAATTAAAAAAATAATAATTTTAAAAAATAATAAATAATTAAAAAGGATAATAAATAATTTAAAAAATAATAATATATGATTTACAAAATAGTAAATAATTTAGAAAAATAATGAATAATTAAAAATATAATAATAAATAATTCCAAAAAATTTTTAAAAATTAAAAAAGAATAATAAATAATTAAAAAATAATAAATAATTAAACAAAATAATAAATAATTTTTAAAAATTATAAATAATTAAACAAAATAATGAATAATTTAAAAAAATAATAAATAATTCAAAAATAATAAATAATTAAAAATAATAATAAATAATAAAAAATCATACATAATTTAAAAAATAATAAAAAATAACAAATTATAAATAATTAAAAAAGAATAATAAATAATAATAAATAATAAATAATTAAAAAATAATAATAAATAATTAAAAAATAATAATAAATATTTAAACAAAATAATAAATAATAAAAAAATAATAAATAATTTTTTAAAAATAATAAATAATTTTAAAAAATAATTAATAAATAAAAAAAATAATAAATAATAAAAAGCATAATAAAAATTTTTTAAAAAAATAAATAATTTTAGAAAAATAATTAAAAAATAATAAATAATTTAAAAAATAAATAAATCATTTTAAAAAATAATAAATAATATTTAAAAAATAATAAATAATTAAAAATATAATAAATACTTAAAAAAATAATAAATAATAAATAATTAAAAAAGAAAAATAATTTGAGAAAATTATAAAAATCTTTTTCAAAATTATAAATTTACTCATCTCCAAACTAATTCTATAATCGCATTCGGACTTTATATCTTTCGACTTCACAAACCTTGTTATAATCGTTTCATATTTATTTTACGTAGTCCTATAAGATTACATTTTTAGAATGTCTGCTGCGAATGTTGTACGGTGAATGGGGGAGCGACACCATAGATTGAAGCTCAGTCGAGCACATGGCATGAAAATAATGGTAAAGCAAAGATAAACTCGCAACGTCTTTTCTGCGAGAAAAAGGAAATAAAACCGACATATTTGGATTCATTGTCCATTTTCTAATATTTGAGCCGAAAAAGTATGTTTCTTGAATAAAAACAAATTTATTTTAATGACAAAGAGGAAACCGCAATATTTTTTTCACTTTAGTATTCCACATATATAAATCTTGTTGGAATTTATCAATATCAACAGTGATTTTAGCTGAGATCATGTTTTAATACTGTAAAAGTTGTACGAGTTGTCTCCCTTTGGCGGCTTCAGATTTATGCTTATTTTTCAATGACATAAAGATTAATTACTTTACATTTTTTTATATATGGGCGTGAAGCTTCCACCGAGCAACGCCGGTTAACAGGTTCTGCTAGTTCACAATATATTGTACTTTACATTGCACTGTTGATTTTATAAAATTATTTTTATATAATAGTTTGGGTTAAAGTTTGAAATGCAAACGTCAAGTACCATGTTTCAATTGAGCGCTAAATAGAAACGCGCCTCTTTCATTATCAAAGAACCTATTGTTGACTTTATATGCCGGCCTTTTCTACCTGTATTGTATTAATGACTTGAATTAAAGTTTAAAATGAAAAATCTAAGTACCATGCTTCAATTATGCTCTAAATAGAAGCATTCATTTTGAACGCGCCTCTGTCATATAAATGAACTGTCTGTGTATTTTATCTTTTTGCTTGTGCGTTAATAAAATTTTTCAAATGCACTTGTGACGTTTGAGTGAGTGAAAGTGGTCATTTTTGTCAAAATCGTTCAATCTTTAATGTATTTTTTTCGATTATCGGTTATTGATAATTATCAGAAACATTCTGGCACAGAACACTCCCAGACACATGAAGTACATCTGTGTGAAATTTCATAAAAATCGGCCCAGTTATTTTGAATTCCATAGGGAACGAACTCGTAGACAAAGTTCTTTTTATATAAATACAATATTAATATTAAATAAAATATTAATATTAAATAATATATTGCATATTTATATTTGTAGAAAAAAAAATGGAGGCTACTTACGGATGGGTGTCGCTGTCCATCGGGGAGGAATGAACCAGCATGAGCAGATCTGTCTCACCGCCTAAATAGACTAAGGGAGTGGTGGGAGGCTTGTTTCTATTGGTTATAAAAGGCAACCTACAACCATTCACATTCTTCTTCTTCTTCTTCTTCTTCTTCTTCTTCTTCTCTTGTCACTTCGCTGAGTCAGTTTACGCGAGCGAGGCTAGAGTTTTGATTCCTTTTTCTTTTGATCTGTTACTTGTCCCCATTGGTTAGGGGCGCAGAGAGCATTCTTTGCAACCCCTGACGACAGTGACCTACCGGATCCCGGACTTTTTCCAACATCTTGCAAAGAATGTCCAATAACCCTTTCCTCCCCATTGACCCAATGGATGCCACTAGGGATAAGATATTATCAGAAAAGGAAAATTTGTCACACAGGATTCTGCGTCGCATATCTGCCTGTTCTGGACGCATAGGCTCTCTGGCATACTCCACCTTTAGGGGGCAAATTCTGGCTGATGTCGAGGAGTTGGAGGTATGCGTGGGTCAGTTGGACCGCCTGGATGGAAGGGCCCCTGATGAGAGCGAGGACGATTGGTTGAGGCAGAACGTGGAATACCTTAATGCCGTGGAGGACCTAGACAATTTCCGCAAGTCATCTCTGCCTGGTCCCAGTGATGGATCTGTTCCCCAGTTGTTTGGAGTGTCTTCTGCGTCGGGTAGGACTGCCGCCTCCTTCGTTGTCAAGCCTCCTCAGCTCCAAATCACGGGGCCCACCTTCAGTGGGCAGGAGGTGGCAGCTGATCCCCTAACCTTTTGGAATTTTCTTACTCGTTTTGAGAACTGTGTATTTGATATGGCCAGCGATGCAGACAGACTCAACTTTCTGAAATGTTGTCTCTCTGACGAGGCCCTACGGCTTGTCAAACATTTCAGCTGCACTAACTCGAATTATACTCGAGCCTTATCTATTCTTAAGCGTGAATATTTGGATCTCGACAGTACCGTGGACCATATCTTTGAGGACATTCTGAACTTCTCACCAAAAAGGAATGCTCCCCTCTCGGAATTGGGGGATTTTATCTCCAGGACAGCTTCCATGCTTGAGGAATTGGGAAACTTTTTTTCTTGCGATTTTTCGGTGGACACTTCTAGCGGGGCTAGGCTCATGAGAAAATACTCTTCAGAAAGTTCCCTGATGACCTGAAGGGGGAATTGATGGCACTCACAGATAGAAGAGTACCGCCTCTATCAGCTCTGTTTGGGCTCACTGGTGAAGCTATTAAGCGGATGCAAATCAAGGGGCGTTCTAGTTCATCGCTGCCACCACCAAATGTTACAGGCCGCTGTGCGACACGGAAACCCAATCAATGGACTTCTGCTACTTCATCATTTGGGGCGGACGTTATAGGCGCTGACTCAGCCGGTTACTCTCGCTCCCTTCAACCCCTCTTGCCTGTTACCTTCTCGTACGGAGCGAGTGAAGTTTCTGTGAATTGCCTTTTGGATACAGGCAGTGGGCGGACATATCTGTCTTCTCGTATACTGGGATATCTGTGTCCGGATGAGCCCGTTGGAGCCCAGTGTCAACTTAAGCTGTCTACCTTTCTTGGGGAGTGTCTACAATAATTTAGGGAGGTAGTATTGGAGACCGACTTGGGCGCAGGAGACACGGTGAGGTGTCCGGTTTTGGTGTCTGGCACTCTCGATTTATCGATTCGGTTGCGGAATGTATCATCGATGTTGCGCACTTTCAGAAACATGGGCTGCTCACTGGCCGGCCAGTTCGAGGAGGCAACCGATTTAATAACAATCGAGGGTGTGATTGGCCTGGACCTGATTCAGCACCTAGACCCCTTTAAACTGGTTCCGTGTTTGAGGGGTTGGGCCTTCTCGGTCCCGTCTGGATTAATCCCGTTCGGAGATCTCGACTCCTTCATTTCGGATAATATACCCTCTCGTGATACGACTCATCTGTCCTTTAATACTATAATGGAGCATACTCCGCAGGTCGAGGCCTCCCATCTGTGTTTTGTGTTGGAGGCTCGACCTACCTACTTTGACCCCTTTGAGGATTGCTTTCCTGACAGTGCTGTCCAAAGAGGACTGGAACAGATAGTGAGCCTGGAGTCCTTGGGAATACCTGACCAAGAGGCGTTCTCTGAATATGATCAGGAATTAATACAACGGTTTGAGGAGACTGTGGAACTACGCGATGGTAAATACTATGTGGAGCTCCCCTGGCATCAGGATAGATTAGAAAAGGTGCCCTCCAACCACGCAGCATCATTGCGCATCCTGGACCGAGTAGCCTCGAACTTAACAAAGAAAAACCGATATGCCGAATATTTGGAGGTATTCAGGCAACAGCAGAGAGAGGGTATCATTGAGGAAATTTTTCTCCCCTCAGGAGTTTGATCAATACATTTGGATACCGCATATACCTGTTTTTAAAACGGATCCAACGACGACAACTAAAATTAGACCAATTTTCAACTGCAGTTTGAAGACTGGAGGCGGACTGTCCCTAAACGAAGCGGCTTATTCGGGTGTCAACCTCACTGGGGACATTTTAAACTTGCTATTGGCCTTTAGAACAAACCATTACATTCTGTTAGCAGACATCCGTCGTGCATTTCTGATGATTCATCTTAAATCGGGGGCTGACAAGAACCGGTTTTGCTTCTTTCTGAGGGAAGGAAGTGTCCTGCGTTGTTTCCGGTATACCACCCTTATTTTTGGTTTTACCTCCAGCCCGTTTATATTGGGATGTATCTTGAAGTTGCACGCGGCCAAATACCCACTGGATGCCTGCCGCCAGATGATGGCGGAAAAGTTTTATGTGGACAATCTTGTCGCTTCTGTGGCTGACCGGAATGATCTGTTTTCATTGTACTCCCTTGTTCAGGAACGCTTACAGGAGGTTTCATCATTCAGTCTTGCAATACCAATTGCGAGACCCTCCGTGCCAGAATGGAGAAGGACAGCACATTGAGCACCCATGGAGAGCAGTGGAAGAAGGTCCTCGGGTATCGCTACTCCCCGCTTACCGAAGAATTGTTCGTACCCCATACTAAATGTGATGCCAACGCATCAAGCAACAGGAGCATCCTTTCGGAAACAGCTAAGGTGTTTGACCCACTGTCTCTCTATTTGGCTGTCACTATCAGGAGTCGTATACTTATCAGAGCTATGTGGAAAGATGGTATGGGCTGGGACGATATCGCCTCTCCTGCCATCCAGAGTGTCTGGAGAGAACTTGCCGGGGAACTTTCAAGGTTGGGTGACCTAAACTTCGACCGAAGGACCATAGTACCGGAGCTGCCCGGGGAGATGCACATTTTTGCGACGCCTCCAAGGATGCCTATGGGATGGCTGTTTACATCGTACAGGGTGGTAGGTCCTCCTTGCTGTTCGCAAAGGCCAAGGTCGCACCCATGAAGGACAAAACCTTTCCGGTTTTGGAACTGATGGCGGTCTTTTTTGCCTTCAAGTGTCTCCCCTCGATTTTAGACAACTGTGAGGGGTTCATACCAACCAACTTGTGTGTGGCCACAGACGCTCAGGTTGTGCTGTCTTGGCTCCTCTCCCAAACCGTGGCTTCCAATAACATTTTCGCCAGGAATCGATTAAGGGATGTGCTAATGATGAAAACTGAGTTAGAGACTCGCTATGGATTGCAAATCTTCTTTAAATACGCGAACACTCAGTCAAACCCTGCCGATATGATAACGAGAGGCATATCCTTAAGAAGGTTCCGTTCCTGCCTAGACTTTTGGCGCGTAGGCCCTTCTTGGCTTGGCGATGGGATCTCTCAGTGGCCGGAGCTGGATCTGCCTTGCTTAAGTGGGACGTGTCATCAGATGGCCCGAACTCCGGCAAATTGTTCTATCTCTCGCGAGCCGGGATGTGCTTCTGTCGTGTCCTTTGATCGTTTTTCATCCTTCTCCCGTTTATTGAGGGTCACATCCTTGGTTTTTAAGTTCTTAGCTATCAGACTTCACCGTCAGTGGGACTGCGAATCCAGGGCAGCTACCTACCTAATGAGGACTATGCAGCAGCATGGATTTCCTGCGGAACTTGAATACCTAAGGAGGCCTGACGGGAATCACCCGCCGGCTAGGGTTCACGACTTAAACCTTTACCTGGATCATGATGGGCTGATTTGTTCGAAGGGTAGGATCGACTCTTCCTTACACTACGATTATGAAGTGAAGAACCCCGTCTTGATAGCAAAACAGCACCCTGTGACACGGCTCATAATTATGGACTGCCATAAGGGGTGTTGCCACCTGGGGACCGGATCAACCCTGGCTGAACTAAGGCGGCGCGGTTACTGGGTACCCCAGGGAAGGCAAGCTGTTAACCTAATATTAGCTGAATGTTCGACGTGTAAACGTTATAACTCTAGGCCATCACCGCCGAAAGCTTCTGCCGACCTGCCTTCACATCGGACTGACTTCTGTACCCCATACCAACACACCGGGATCGATTTTACCGGCCATCTGTGGGTGTGGGATTGGAAAAGAAATATAAAAATGTATCTGTTATTGTTTACTTGTCTGAACATCAGGGCCGTCCACATAGAAGTGGTACCAGATATGAGCGTCTCCTCCTTCCTACAAGCTCTGATCCGTTTCACAAACCAGAACGGTGTCCCTGAGGCCTTATATAGCGATAATGCTAAAACTTTCAAGGGAGGAGGGCGACTCTTCAACCGGCTTGTGCTCTGCAAGGATTACCAGGACAGATATGGTCCTAGAATCATGAAACTGAAGACTATTCCGCCCTTTTCCCCTTGGTATGGAGGGGCATGGGAAAGGTGTATTCGAACTATAAAAAACTGCCTGTATAAAGTTGTTGGAAGAGAAAATTTGAACTATTTCTCTTTACTTACCATCATTTCCGACATACAGAGGTCGGTCAACAACCGACCTCTTACTTACATATCGTCGGCTGACATAATGAATCGTGCCTTGGACCCCATTTTTCCCCCTTTTTTTTCTTTTTCTTTTTTTTTTCCTTTTGTTGGGAGTGTGTAGAAAAAAATGGAGGCTACTTACGGATGGGTGTCGCTGTCCGTCGGGGGGGGGGGATGAACCAGCATGAGCAGATCTATCTCACCGCCTAAATAGACTAAGGGAGTGGTGGGAGGCTTGTTCCTATTGGTTATAAAAGGCAACCTACAACCATTCACATTCTTCTTCTTCTTCTTCTTCTTCTTCTTCTCTTGTCACTTCACTGAGTCAGTTTACGCGAGCGAGGCTAGAGTTTTGATTCCTTTTTCTTTTGATCTGTTACTTGTCCCCATTGGTTAGGGGCGCAGAGAGCATTCTTTGCAACCCCTGACGACAGTGAACTACCGGATCCTGGACTTTTTCCAACATATTAAAATAATTAATATTAATAAATATAAGTGTGTGCGTGTGTGCGTGTGTTTCTGTACGTGCGTATGCTAATATATGTATGAATGTACGAGGGGCGTTTCTTATGCAACGCGAATGGATCAGAGGGAATTGCGATGACTGAAATTATGCATTCCTGACTTGAAAGTTTATTTTGTCTGTTGCGGATATAAATTGTGAAAGACTCTATGTCAGTAGCCCGTGTCACAGACGTGCATCAGAATTTTATGTGAACAGGTATCTCGTTGTTCAACTCCCTACATAGTGTCTCTGTAGATATGGTCCCAAATAGTAGCCCTTTACATCCAAATGTCAACATGTCTTGCTTATGGTTAATATATATATATATATATGTGTGTGTGTGTGTGTGTGTGTGTGTGTGTGTGTGTGTGGAGACCTGTACAATGCACCCTCCGCCCTTGTATATTTTTTTTCTTTTCGTTTTCTTTTCAATTTTTTTTCAACGGATTACACCGCTCTTATATAAAGGATTTTTCATTTAATCCAAGGGCAGTGACGTTAAGACCTTTATTATCCAATGTATTCCGTATTGTTTTCACTGGTCGCCACGCTTGTTTTCGCGCACGCTCGTGCATTCAATTTTTTGCAAGTTCACTCGTCGCTATGATTGTTTTCGTGCGCGCGTGCATTCAATTTTTTCACGCGCGAAATTGCGTATTGTTTTCACTGGTCGCCACGTTTGTTTTCGCGCATGCTCGCGCATTCAATTTTTTGCAAGTTTATACATTAATTCTGTATTACTCACTATTCCATAGCTAGCTATAACATATACTAACCCAATGGGTCATGGGTAATTTGTATATATCTATATAATTATAAAATTCAAATGACCTTGTAACGATGTATGTAATCCACTTTCCAGTTTACGACATCCGGTTGCGCATGCGCGCATGACATGCGCACTGTAATAGTAACGTTATCATTTCGAAATTATTATTTAACATAGGAAGAGTGCGGTTTAAAATAACTTAAACGTAATACATAAATGAACGATGTAAAAAAAAAAGCAGACAGTATTAACAATAGTTTATGTGGATAATTTAAACGCGAAAAATAAAACAAAAGAACAATTGGGACGCTGAAATAGTAACGTTATTATTTCGAAATTATTATTTAACATGGGAAGTTTAAAATTACTTAAACGTAATACAGAAATGAACGATTTAAAAAAAAAAAGCAGATATATCAAAATTTGAATTTAACTATAATAAGTATTATGGTATCTGTTCAGTGCACATTTACCTATAAGTATGGTCAACCACTTATAATTCTGTAATTGTAAATTTTTTTAAAAAAATAATCAATTACAATAAACATAACGACTCATACAAACCTACATATATTCTTTTTCATTTTAATATACTTTCATAGAAATGTTTCTGTTATGTCAAAAAAAATTATTTTCTTTACGTCACAAGTGTCACGCTCATACATGAATTCAACAGCTAATATAAAATACTGATCAAACGGGTCACAGGTAGTCTAGTATATATATATATATATATATATATATGTGTGTGTGTGTGTGTGTGTGTGTGTGTGT
>NC_136513.1:42847772-42975272 GCF_053919585.1 Euprymna scolopes
GAAGGAAATATATATACAGTGATGATCATATTTATTGGCACGGTAAAATAAAAGTTAAATTTTGTCTAATAAATTCTAAAAAAGGGATTAAATTAAAGAAAATAACAAAGTATATTATGTATTTTTAACTGGCCTTTCCGATGCAGCAATCGGATTTTAGAAAAAATAAATAGAGGTAAAGCGTTCCCGTTTGTTTTCTTTTCCACATAAAGGAAATGTTTCTTTCCCTTAATGTTTCATTGTTAAAGTGGTTTTTATTTAATAAGTCTGAAGAAAGGCTGTTCTTGTGAAAATTTTCAAACGACATATTGTTTGAATTTGTCGAAATGGTCTTTAAACAATTGTAACTAACAATGAAATACACTTTTTGTTGCTATCAACCCATATTTTGAAGTCTTGGTTTTTGTTAAAACAGTATATATATATATATATATATATATATATATATATATATATATATATATATATATATATATATATATATATATATATATATATATATATACGGTCAGTAAGTTATGAAAATATCTATGGCACAATATCAGTTTCATTCTCGTGAGAATTCGTCAGGCTTATGCGTAAGCCTGACGAATTCTCACGAGAATTAAACGCGGCATATTCTGCGTAGCTTGATTCCCATATATATTTTCAAATTTACTACCTAGCTCTACCTATGTATTGATCACTGTTGAAGAAAATGTTGAAAATTTACGCATAGAATTATATCTTCGTATATTAATTTATGTGATTAAATGAAGTAGCCATATATATATATATATATATATATATATATATATATATATATATATATATATGCTAGCAACGGGGTCCGACGTTGCCCGGAATTGAATGACGATCGATGAATATTTCACATTTCCATACTTTTATTGTAATTGGAATCGGTTAAATCGTCCATTTTTTAATCAAATCGATTGATTGCCTACTCTAGTTGGGGACCCACCACTGTGCACTGAGATTAAGCTTCAGGTGCGTCCCCGTAGTGACTCTGATACATTGTAGTATACATTGAACTAGAGAACTTACCAGTGATTTTATCAAATCATTTTTATATACAACTGCTGTAATTAAAGATTAAAATCAAAAAGTCAATTATTATGGTTCAACATTATCTTAAACAGAAACATTCATTTCGAACGCACCCTTGTCATATTAAAGAACCTATTGTTGCTTTTATATGACAGTTTTTTCTGCTTGTGCGGTGATAACAGTTTGAATGATAGTTTAAAATGCTAAAATCAAGTATCATGGGTGAATTTTGTTCTAAATAGAAACATTAATTTTGAACGCGCTTCTCTCATAATAAAGAACCTACTGTTGAATTTATAACGTTGACTCTTTTGCTGGTAATAAAACTTCTCAGATGTATTTGTTATGTTAGACAGTATAAGGTATTATCTTTGGTCAAAAGCGACTGCTCCATTTTTCATCGGATTTTTTTCGATTACCCATACTTATGGGAGGCATTCTGATACAAAACCCATTTAAAAACATTGCCAGATACATTTGTGTGAAATTTTATAAAAATAGACCTACCCGTTTTGGAGTCCGTACGAAACGAACTAACCAACCCATACACACACACAATATTTCTTTTTTTTATCATCATCATCATCATCATATATATATATATATATATATATATATATATATATATATATATATATATATATATATATATTGGATTATTATGGACCATCTTCTTCCAATTACAGGATGTCTTCGGATTTTACTTGTACAAATGGAAATTCTTTTAATTTTCTTGAAGTTTTACATTTGGATTTTACCGTCACTGGAGTGTTTATCTTCCACCAGACTATCCATTCATGTGTAATCACCTTTTTTTTACCATATTCCCTCTGCTTAACTTATTTTGTTTTCAAGTAAGATCTTTGACTTACTTGTTGTTTCATCAAATACTTCTGCATGCAAAATCCGATCCTGCATTTTGCTAATTCCTACCCTCTGATGAGAAGGAGAGTATTTCTTCGAAACTCCGCGGATTAAGAACTATCCATTTATCTGGTGTTTCCTTTTCAGATTAAATATGTTTTTAACTCATTTCAAATTGTTTTTTAACATATTTTATTAACTGTTTTCTCATATATATATATATATATATATATATATATATATATATATATATATATATATATATATATATATATATATAATGATTGTATAACTGTAGTGTTTCCGAGAAATAAATCCACTGAAACTCCGGTGTTTATCAAAACGTCCTCAATTAAAAGCAAACCGTTGTTGCTGTACTTATTTATCTATTTAAATATTATTGGCTACATATGTGCGTACATGATTCTGTTGCGATTTCTTTATAAATATTTGTTTCTTTATTTCCGAGCTATTATTCTCATTTTCATAGTTGTTGTTTCTCAACGTTTCGACCTACCAGCCACTGGTCTTCGTCAGGTGGTTAACCCCGACGAGATAAGAATGCTGTATTCTCAGTAACTACTGCCTTCCATGGTTATTTTCGTATCACAACGTTTTGATCAGCTAATCTTCCAGCCGGCCTTGGAATGAATTGAAACCGCTATCTTAAGACAATACTCGCCTAGAACCGTCGACATTCAACACATTTATCTACTGCGCCACAATAAGAAATCTAAGGTCATTGGGCGTATCTTATGACAATTTCGTAAGCCGCATGACGAGGATTTTTGGTTTTAACTGACTATTTTTGCGAACCATTAGCATGTCCAGTGTCGCGACATATAAATTTGTTGATATTAATATATATTTTTCTTCTCACACACACATACACACACATTATATATATATATATATATATATATATATATATATATATATATATATATGTATGTATATATATATATATATATATATATATATATATATATATATATATATAGTTAGAAAAATATAGTAATTAAGCTACACGTAATTTCATCCTCGTAAGGAACTTATCCGGCTAATGCATAAACCTGGGGAATCATTACGTGGATCAAACGCAAAATATTCTGTGTAACTTAATGTCCATATATATTTTCATTACTTGCTATTTGGCTCTACTTACGTATTGACTAACTACTGCAACTGATGAGGCCTAAAGAAGCTGTTTCTCTAAAATGATTTGCAGCAGAAACATGTATGCACATATGTAGCGAATAATATTTGCACATATACTGCACACTCCCACACACACAAGAATATATATATATATATATATATATATATATATATATATATATATATATATATATATATATGAGTTTGGTTCTTATTTTCCCCTTGATTTGCTTTTCCGACTCAATTCGTTTTTCTATCAAATGTTCTTGCGTCAATGTAAACTAAAGATTTTCCAGTTTCCTGTTGTCATATAAGAAATCGGCATTTCTTTTTTTCAACCACGACATGTCAAGCGGGTCTTTTATTCTTTCCTTTTAATGTGTCCTCGCATTAATATATGTAGCTTTGTTCATCGGTCGTTCAGTCACGCTTCGTTTGGAAGTGGAAGATTTGATTTTCTATTATGTTTTTGTGTGAAATAGTGGTTTAATTGGTTTGCTGAGCATACCTTTAAAGCTGTATCGCTAATGGTCTCTTTTGCTGTATTTTTAAGCACCGTTTTCGTTTTGTTGCCATGTTCAAGTTTGAAGCGCCATTTTCGTTATTCTGTTTCAAAATGCATTTAATTGGTCTGTTATGCTTAGGTTTAAATAATAGTATTTTTATTTCTAAACCTGTAGATATAATGGACGTACCTTAAGAGTATCAGTTAAACCTATCTCTCTATCTCTCTCTCTCTCTCTCTTTCTCTCTCTCTCTCTCTCATATTATACAGAAGATCAAACTATTGTTGAGGTTTGTATTACAATATAAAGACGTGCGAAAAGGTGGTAAAAATTTATAAATATAGCAAATAAATGTTACCAAAGGCAAGATAACTTTCACTTCTACTTTACTGGAAAAGTTTTTTTTTAATAGTTTTACTCCTTT
The DNA here is from genome assembly GCF_053919585.1 of Euprymna scolopes. NCBI lineage: Eukaryota > Metazoa > Mollusca > Cephalopoda > Sepiida > Sepiolidae > Euprymna > Euprymna scolopes. Next base: position 42,851,772 of record NC_136513.1, read on the forward strand.
TAAAACGTTTATTCGTTTCGAAAATCATACAGTGTTTATTGATATATGTTAAAAAGACAAATGGCGGCGAGATGCCTATAAAATACGCGATGTTTGAGAAAATTAGTTAAAACTAAAAAATTATACAAAATGTTGTTAGAAATCCACCCAATATACGTTACTGTGACATATATTAGGTGGGTTTCTAAGAATATTTTGTATAATTATTAAGTTTTAACTCATTCACCTAAACTCTACGTGTTTAACAGTCAGCTCGACGCCATTTGTCTTTTTCACGTATACTGATAAACACTATGATTTTCGAAACGAATGAACGATTTAAAGTGAGTAAAATCACTAAAAACTCTTCCAGATATGTAGAAGAGAAAGTTATCTTGCCTTTGGTAACATTTATTTGGTATATATTTGATTTTATCTTTTGACACTTTTTTCGTACGTCTGTGGATTGTAATGCAAATCTATTGTTATATTGATGTTATGTTATCTGATATAAAAAGGCACTGTGTCTGTCTGTCTGTCAACATATTTTAAAACTATATTTCTTCCGAAACTAAAAGTCGTAGACTGGCGCTAGGGCGTCAAATGATTGGGTTTTTTTATGGACCGCTCTGTTATGGTCTTTAGCTAATTAAAATAATTCTTAAGAGATCAAAAATGGGTAAAAAAATAAAAAAATCGTCATACATTTTCTAAATTCATCTTAGCTTATTGTTTATCTGTTCGTATGTGTGTCACGTTTGTACGGTGGTAACATCACCAGCTTTGAATGTTGCAGTTTTGCTTTTGGTTTCGATTCTAGCTAATGGCACTCAAAATTTTTTTTTTTTTCCTTTTGAAATAACGACTCTATAATAATATATACTAAATCTGGACAAATTAAAATATCATATTTAAGCGTATTTTACGACCGGGCAAAACCGGACGCCCTTCCGCTATAAATAAATATTAAAATCTTTTGTTTGTTTTCTTACTAATACCTTTACCTGTATATAAATAGCGTTATATCATTTTGTATTTTACGTTTCTGAGTTCTTGAGATGAGGATTAATTATTTTTATTATTTGGATTCATCAGACTACTGTTTTCATCTTGAGTGTCAAGTACCCGTGTCGCAGTGGTTAGAGTACTTGATAAAATCAATTATGAAAGTGATATTCTGTTGAAGGATCAATTCTCAGTGTGAGCACCCGGAAAATACAAGTGCGAATTTTTTCCCCCATTTCCACTCCAAACAAGGCACAGTGCCACTCTGATGTAGGGGGGGCTACTATCGGAGACATAAGTTGCAGGGATACTATGGAGGGAGTTTAGCAGCAAGATGTCTGTTTACATAACATTTGGACTTCTGCATGTCAGTACAGTTGGGAAAGTAGGAACCCGGAAGGAAGTTCCAAAGTCTAGCAGTTCTGCGGAAGAAACTATTAGAGTAGAATTGCATATGACCTCTATCCAGTTATCGCTGAAGAAATGAAAGCATGCTACCCCGGTGAAATAAATTCCGTCTACCTTCTCGAGTTCGACAGAAACATTCCCGAGTTCAACAAGATAGGCCTTACATCGACCGAAACGTTGTGAAAAATGACACTCAATATGAGAACAGTAGTCCGAAGAATCCAAATATTTCTTTTGTATTTTATCCGGTTTATTTATCGATCATATTAAATGCATAATATTACGATGTGTAATTTTTATGTGAATCGCTGAAAACTAAGCATAACGCCGCTTAATGCAATGAGCTAAGCATAAGAATAAAAAGGGGAAAGGAAGGTAGAATCACTTCGAGACAAACCAAAACTGAAGGAAGACCTCACCATTAACATTCAATTCCCTCGTCTTCAAACAGGCACGCCAAAAGTCAGCCGTTCTATAGGCAATAAGAGAGATTTTACAAAATTTTATTTGCTTCCCTACTGAGCAAATTAAACACAAGGCCGTTTTATAATGTGGAGAGAAAAGGTAAGGAAGGGAAAAAGGGGACCAGCTCCTTAAGGAGGGGGAGCTCGATAGTGACAAACAGTATGAAGGGTTTCCCCTACATTGAATACACTTTGATATTTGCCTCCCGTGACAAGATCGTGATTGTTGAGAAAAGAGCGCGGTTCTAATCGTTTCCTTGTCTTGTCTTCCCAAGGCATGCGCCCTGCCTCCACCCCGCATTTTTCACATCCAAATTTGTTTGTTATTTTGCTCGTGTACATTGTGACTTACTGTTCACATTCTATTTAAAAATTTTGTATCTGTGACAGTTTGTCACATGAAATCCGGCATTGAGCACCCGTTATATAAATAGCTTCGAACAGAGAAATTGTAAGAGCGGTGTTATTGAATTATCTGTGGGTTCTTTCAAGAACAATTATTTGAATACAAGTTGAATAGCTGTAACATGGTGCATATGAGAGTGTGGGAAAATATCACCAGCAGCGAAGTATAGTTGGCTTTCAAAAAGATTAGCAGCAGTAGCCTATAAACGCGCATATGCAAATTAGGAAACGTGTGCAAGAAGAAAAAGGAAAAAAGGAGAAAAAATACACCACAGTGAAGCAGAGTGCGACGTCGAAGGAAATGGACGTAAAAGGTCGTTGACGGGAATGGACCGGCTGTGGCCGACATGCGGTCGGAGAAAAGAAAAACAAGTGGCAGCAAGATACTTTTTAAGTCGTATCGAGACGGGAAAGTAACCGGCAATAAAAACTTTTGTTAAAAAAGAAAAAAAAATGCCGACCCGGGTATTTATTTATTTATTTTTACTGCGTTTGTTTGTAACTGCAACGTTACATGGCTACAAATTTGTCCTGGATCTTATGGCGTTTTAATACTTTTTCTGTTAGGTTCGAAAATACGTCAAAAACTGCAAAACTCTAACCATAACACCTTTTGTGTTATCCATTGAAATTACCACAAAAAAAAAGAAAAAACGGAAAAAAATAGAAAATATTATTTCTTCATACGATCGAAAAGCGTCCAAAGTGAAAACAAGGGAAGATAACTCTATTAATTCTATAATTTATTTGATCTGATAGCGATGATTATGCGCTATTGTTAATTGCGTTATTTTTTTAGTTTTTTTTTTGTTTTGTTTTGTCCTTTTTGTATGTGGATATGTTGCTTTTAATATTTACTTTTAGTGGGGATAGTGCTTTATTTTATTTATTTAATTTTAATTTTATAAGTTTTATTCTTTCTCTGTTTGGGGGTAACAATTATACACATTTTCCAGAAGTAGACAATGGTCTTCAAAGCTTTGTTAATGTTTTGCGTTGCACAAAATCAGAAGAAGGAATACAAATTTAGTCAGCATTGTTTTTACTTGCTTTTATTTTAAATTTAATTTTTTTTTCATTTCTCCTTGTATTCTGAGTAAAAAAAATAACAGTATTAAAAAAACATCTCCGAATAGACAATGAGTTACAAAACCAACTCTTAAGGTTTTGTGTTGAAAAAAAAAACAGAAGAAAATAAAATAAAGAACCTCAAAGCAATCCTTTGACAAATAATCGAGTTTTCATTGAATTCGAGCGGCAAGTTCAAATGAAGTTTCTGAACTTTACGCCATTAAACCAAAACACTTTATTCACGACGCGTGCGCACTAAATCATTTTTCTTTGTGTTTCTTTCTTTTCTCAATTAATCAACAACGCCAACAAAGTTGAGCGACGTCCATTAATATTAATACGAGGCTTCCTATTCACATACAGGAATAAGTGCTTCTTTTCGGCCATCTTGTTTTGTTTTTTTGCTTGTTTTGTTTTTGTTTTGTTTTTTTCAATATGGCGATTCTTCGTTCAGAACAAATAAAAGTCGACCGGTAAAATCAAGAAGAATGAAATTATTTGATGTGCACAAAAAGCGATGATGGATTTTGCATTTGTTTAGTCAAGTTAATTTTGAGTTAATGATATCCAGTTTAATATTGACTTTATCGATCGAGAAAAAAAAAATTCGCTGTCATTCTTTTAAAGAAATCGATTTCTCATAAATCATTTCCATAAAATTAAATTGCAAAGGTTTAAGTCTTTTTGAACCCTACATGATTTACTAGATGTACTGATTTTTTTGTGGCAAAATACGCTTTTAACAACCGAAGATGTTACGATGAATCGGTTGTTGTTTTTGGCTCACAAGGAGCTTTCACACAGGTCATCAAAGATCTCAGGCCTGTGATGTTCCCTGGAAGCTGAGTGACAACAAGTCTCCCCAGATTCCCAGTACTCTCCACCTCTTTCGATAGTATTTGCAAATACATTTGCATTATCGAAACAACTGATTACCATTGATTTCTCGTTGGCAGCGGCTATCGGTCTTCACTGGAATTTGAGTGGCAATAAGCCTCCTCAAGGTCCCAGTTCTCTTTGCACTTATCCTGCGGAGATCTAGTCAGTGCTCTCTCCTGGGTCTTCTTCTTCTTCTTCTTCTTCTTCTTATTATTATTATTATTATTATTATTATTATTATTATTATTATTATTATTATTATTCACTCACTAGGTGTAGTCGCACAGGCCATCATCAAAGATTTCTCTTAGAGAACAACATGGTTTTCTCTGTAGTCTGAGTGACAATAAGTCTCCCCAGATCTCCAGTACTCTCATCTTCTTTCGATAAACTTTGCAGATGAATCTCCTAGTATATATATATATATATATATATATATATATATATATATATATATATATATATATATATATATATATATGATTCATTTTAACTGACTATTGAAAACTATCTCTTTGTGACATTTATGTTGCGTTCTAGTGTCTTGTTTTTGGTCCGACGACAAGAAGAAGGTGGACCTGTAAATTCACCATTGTCCGTTCGTCCATTCGTCTGTCCGCACTTTTCTCAATAACTATGCCTTGAATTTTTTTTTGAAATTTTGCACAAACACTAAACATGATATGAGTAAAAAAAAGTAACAGAACGGATTTTTCGGGAAAACTCTGGTTGCACCCCCCTTTCGGGTTAAAATGGCTAAAATTTACACTTTTGTGCTTATTAAAAAAAAAATTGATGCCTTAGATTTTTATAAAACTTTCTGAAAAGTTGTAACTAACTGATTTCTATATAATTTTGTTTGTCTGTACTTCGCGATAACTTTAGGTGTGCCCCAGGGGCTTTGTTAGGGCTAATAAAAACACTCCATTTGGGAACTATTTTACTATATTCGTTCAAAATTTTCTGTGTATGTCTGTTTAGCAGTTTTGCATGGTGCTGAACTTTAATTTAAATATGTTAAGGCCTTGGCACTTTTGGGGCTAAATGGGGGAGGAACTATGGACTTAGTCATTTTTTTTTTTTTTTTGCATGATTCAGAACTTAAATTCACATATGTTAAAGCCTAAAACTGCACCGTTTGTTCATTTTCACCAGGATTTGACGTCTCCTGGGGACTTTTGGGGCTAAATGGGGGGGGTTGACAAATGCTGAACTTATTTTTATGCCTTTTCACTGTGCACTTACGAGGGACCATGCATGAATCACTTGTTTCTATTCCATTTCCTCAAACAATGCATAATAAATAGTAAATGGGAACACTAGCGGAACATAATTTTTTTTCTATCACATTTTATGAAGACGTGTGCTAGTGTCAAATAATGTGCACATCAGAAGTTTTCATGTAAATATAACAAAAATCAAAAAATATTTTTTTACTATTGTTGGAACGCTCATCAAGGCTAAGAACAACCTGAGAATAAGAGTTAATGAAACAGAATTTCTTATTGCATTTTCACCCCAAACAAGGCAAAGTGCCACTTTGATGTAGAGGTTAACTATCTGGGATATGATTTACACGAATACTATGAAGGGAGTTGATCGGCAAGATGTCTGTTTACATTACATTTGAGCTTCTGCATATTAGTATAGTCAGGGAAACAGGAACCCAGAAGGGAATTCCAAAGTCTAGCAGTCCCAAGGAAGAAACTATTATCTTTCTGGCATCTCGGGATCTCTACTTTGAAGGGATGAGATTTTGCTGCTTGCCGGGTTTGTCGAGGGTATTTACGACGAGAGGGTACAAGGGCTTATAGTTCGTTAGAGCATCCACCATTAAAATACTTGTCAAACAAGCAGACGGATGCAACCTTTCATCGATGAGACAAACTTTGAAGCCTAGGTGACAGTTCGAGGCCTATTAGATTAGCGACTCTCTTTTGAACCCTGTTCAGGTGTAGAGACTAGTAGCAGATGCACCAGTCCAAATGTGACAACAATACTCCATACATGGCCGAGTGGTGGTCTTGTAGAAGTGCAAGATATTTACAGGCGTAAGTAACTTTCTAGCACGGTTTGGTAATAATCTACCAAAAACCGCTTTGATTTTGTAAATATTGCTTCCGCTGAAGTCATAGAGGATGGAGCATTGTTATTCGGTGTCATACTATATACTTGTAGTAATTCCTGAATGACTTTTTATTATATGTATTCCCCGCTTTCTTAAGGGCTTTTCAAAACGTATACACGAACCGTTCCACCTGACCATTACTTCTCGCATGATACGACACTATTAAAAATGAATGGCAAAATATTTTGAATTCACTATAGTTCGATACTAAGCAGTATTAACTCTGAAATTGTTGCTTTCTTAGTTAGTTTCTTACATTTGAGTATTAGTTTGCGAAACAGTCCACTACTATTAGATAAGAGAACACATGCAAGGGCTCAATAAAATCAATATGACTCCTACACTACAGTTGGTCAGTTTTCGGCGAGGGTGTCAATCTTATAGGTGGTTTGGTTTAGGTTAGTAAGGCGCTCCCAACCCGCTGCGGAGTGTCGATAGCTTATTGTTTTCTTGATAATCTGAAAACAACCAGATCGGTCTCTAATTGGGAGTGGGAGCTAAGTGAATGATACAAACAAAACTGATCGAGATCGGGCGTTGGAATAGATTATATCTTCCAGGCATTTCAAGAATGGAAAGACTCATGCCAATATACTGAATGAACATGGAGAGATATTTAAAATGTGTTGACATCATGCAAAGGCTGTGATTTAGCAACAAAACTGACTTTTAAATTAAGACTCTGGCGAAAAGTTCACTGACTGTGGTTTATGATTCATAGTTATTTTGCTAAACTATTCACAGCTATTACATAGTAGAACCCGTATAGTAGCTTATATATGTATATGTATGTATTCAAAACGTTGTCCCCCATTACGATGAATTGTTTTGTAAACAAATAATTTAATTAAATTGGGAATGATAAAAGTACAATCAACTCTTAGAGAGAGTGGGGTGTTTTTGTGAGAGTCTATACTAGGGTAAGTCAAAATGTATAATCAAATTGTATGATCATTGGCATTTTCTTAAAAAAAAAAACAGATTAGGGCTTTATACCTGAGGCAACAAGTAGACTCTTGTAATCTATATGGAAGAAAAAACATAAACTCTTTAAACATTTTTAGGAACATTATAATGATTTTACCATTTTCTTGTCTAAAACATCGCTGTATATCTGCAACATCGTGCTTATGAGCGCGTGAGAAAGCAGCAGCAGCAGCGAAGAATGGCCAACATGCGATGAGATTAGCAGCAGCAGTAGTCGAAAAAAGAACATATGTAAATTAGGAAGAATGCGCGAGAAGAAGAAGAAGAAAAGGATAAACAAAATGCAATACGTGCTCGGGGAGAAACAAAGTGCGCGTCGAAGCAAATGGACGTGTGCAGTCGCAGGCTAGAGATGGCCTGAGTTCGGGAAACAAAGTGGATGTCGAAATAAATGGGCGTGTAAAGCGAAGGCTAAACATGGCTGGCTGGGGCCGGCGTAGGGTCGAAGAGGAAAAGTGTACAATGAGCGAGATGGGCGATCGCGAGAGACTTTTAAGTGGTCTCGAAGCAATTATAACAGTAATAAGAAAACGGCTTTTTTATTTCCAGTTTTATTTTATGAATTACGGCCAATCACTTTGCTTTTTATTTCTTCGGGTGTTCCAACTTCAGTGTCTACAGAGGCAATCACTATGTCTTCAAGGGGTCTAGCATATTTTTATATCAGGTTAAACAATCCGTCAGCATGACTGTTTTTTAAGACCACAGATACTTCAGTTTTTAATTGTAATTTAGGATTCATTAATTTATTCATTACTAATAGTTGTTTATGGGTGGTTTGTAAAATTGTTTTTCAATTGGAAATCATCGCTTATCAAGGCTCAAGAACCACGCGAGGATAACGGTTAATGAATGTAAGGTGGTAGTGTAATAATCGTTAATGGTGTTAATTGGGTAGACGGCCCAACAAGAACTTGTTTATATTGGATTTGAAGGCTACTATGTTGTATCAACCGAGAAGCAGGACAGCAAAACAATTTCTTTCTAAGAAAGAAGCTTTGTTCATGGTATCTGCGTTTAGATTTAGGCAGAGAGAGTGGGATGAAAATCTTTTATAGTGATTGTAGCTAGTCGAGTGTTTTTGTGAAAGTTTGTAAAGAGGGAACCATAGATTGGAGTTCAGTCGAGCACCTGCTATGAAAATAACGGCAGAACAGGGGCAGGCTCACATGATCTCTTTTGTAAGAAAGAGGTTGCAGGAAAGGGCTTTCAAAGCCGGTTTTGAACTCTATCAAATCTGGATAAGGAGCGTCTTCCATAAACGAAATGATGAAATTTGATGACTTCATAAATAACACCTCTTTCTTGATTTGTGAGTATTTTTTTCTGCAGGTACTAATGTAAGAGACGCGTGCGTGATACATTTCAGCGGGCCGTTGTCTATTTTATGTAAAAATGTAAACCGTGTGAACAGGCATCAGTATCTGCCAAGTTCTGTTTTTATCTGGATTATAATACGCTAAAAATCATTCAGAAGTGAAAATATGTTTCATTTTCTAAGATTCCTCGTGACGTTCTATCGTCCAGATCCGATGTTTTTCTTCTTCAATAGCTCGATAAGAGTCCATCACAAATTGTGCAGGTTTGGGATGAATATATTGTAGTAACTTGCTAACCTAAGAAAACTTTGCAACGACAATTTGTATTCAGGAGCTAGCATATGTTTTTTATCGCTCATCCTGACCTTGTAGTCTTCTACCATCCTTTTTAATAGAGTGTGGTCACTTATCTAGGCCGAAATGTCACTAGAGGATAAGAGTTACTAAGTGTCAGGTGGTCGGTGAGATAACACCGTGATATTGGTGGAAATTTAGTAGAATTTGATTACTTAAGAGGACAACTCAATAAGAAATTTCTAAAAATTCAACTTTAAACCAACCAATGTTATAGTCAGCTGGGAAGCTACCCCGTAGTATAGTGTTCCTCAGTGTAGTAATAGGAAATAAACTTTGCTTATGGATATTTCTTTCAACTTTAGGCAGACATAGAGAGTAAGGGAAATTGCTCCTTTGTGAGAATGAAATAAAAGTTTTATTTCATAAAAAAGTTGAATTCAAACAGTAGTCTTGAATAATTTTGAATACTTGATGTATATGCGATTTGTGTTGCTCGGTTGTTTTATTGATGCTGTGGTGTCCACCTTACGGATAACAATGAACTCTTTCGCTAAATATAAGACCGAGAAAATGTGTCTCTCGACGTTATACACATGTTATACACACTTGGCAGTCGGATTGACGTATAACCACTTCTTTATTTGTTGCATTTGTTTTTTGTTTGTTTGTTGGGGTTTTTTCGATATATTTTGTTTCCATTTGATATCGAATAATTTTTTTTCTTCCGGAATCTTACCGGTTCACAATCACTGGGTATAAGAACATCATCTAGGTAGGCCGTAGCCAACTCACGCCTGCTTATTAAAGCGTTCATTACTTCTTAAAATATAGCTAGTGCAACCTTTACTCCAGACGTCAATCTTTCAAATTTGTGCAAACCTTTATTGGTATTTATACACAGTAGCTTTAAGCGCTCCTCGTTCACCGTTATCCCTAACCCTCTTGGATAATCAATCTTCTGTCTTTTCCACCCATTATTTCTGATTTTCTCATGGTAGCGACTGTCGTCCAACTTACGATCTCTTTAACCCTTACCTTTAAGTTACCTTAATAATGACCAATTAGTAAAAGAAAGAAAGCAACAAGTTTCCAAATTGCCTCAGTGCTATGGATTAGTTCGCTGGAGACTCAGAATACCCGGAAGCATTCCGAACATATAAAAGAAAATAGTGATCTCTGATTCCAATTTAAAAATATGCAGTGATTCGTGTCGTCAATCTATCCATTCGGAATACATTCACGGGAGGCGAGCTTAGGCTGATCAACCTGAATGACGCATATGTCCGCTTTAAAGTCATTCAATTAATTCTGCTTTTTCATAATGGTTTATGCAAGTTTTTGTTAGTTCTGGTCAAAATCGAAAACAATCTTAAATAATACAAATAATAGTACTGGCAGACCCCTTTTTTTCTTAAATGTCGAAAATACTTTTTTTTATATATAATTCAAATACAAAATAATCAATTAACATAACGACTTCTTTTCCTTTCGTTTTGCCATTTTTGTTGCCAAGTCGATTGTCTGCCCTTGTTAATCCTATATTTCCGACAGGTGTCGTTAGTAGCGTATCAGTCTCAAACAAGTTGGCCTGAAGCAATTCTTCGCTAAAGTGTGTGATAATATTTGATTTTCTTAAATAAAAAAAAACTACTTGATCGATTTCCGTGATTTTTGGAATATGACATCTTCATGCAGTGACAAGTACGTACATTATAAAGATTTTTTCAGATTTTTCTTGTAAAAATAAATTTTTTTATGCCCATTATAGACAAGCACCCAAATTTCATACAAAGGTAATTTATATTTCTGGCAGTGTTCTTAGATATGTTTTGTACAGAAATTCATTTCTCTTTCTTTCTTTCACGCGCTCTCTCTCTCTCTCTCTCTCTCTCTCTCTCTATCTATCTATCTATCTATCTATCTATCTATCTATATATATATATATATATATATATATATATATATATATATATATATATATATGTCAAACAAAGTTGCTAGCATGAGTGTCGGGATAGAATAGTAAACGTGTTGGTCTAAGTACTGATAACTATTTGAAAATAGGTAAGAAATATTCTATAAGTCTTCACTAAAATTTTATTTTCATAAGAACCCTTTAAATTTATATTGATGTTTTTTTATGCTTGTTTGAACCACGGGTTTAATCTAAGGGAAATAACTAAAAACTTGATTTTCGCTGATTGTCTTCCAAAACTCTTTTCATTAATAATTAATTTTCTACTTGATCGTTTTTCGTAATTTTTAAATATTTTCATTGTTGCGACATGAAAATGTAGTAGATGCGATTTGATTTACTTGAAATTCAATATTTCGATTTCTATTAATAACTAGCCTAGGTTCCCGGCGTTGCCCGGGTGTTTGTAGGTGCGTGTTAAGCAAAACAAAACAAAAAAAAACGTAGTAGGCAGTCAGGCTCGAACCCGTGACATGAAGGCAGAAAAAAAGTGAAAGTAAATCTAACTTCTTACCGCTACTCCATGATGCGATCGGAAATTCGCGACGTTAAAATTAGACAAAATCAATCTAACCAGTGCGATGACTTGCAAAAATGGCTCGCAAAAAATTGACCCCTTCTTGTACAAAACTGCCTAGTTGAGAGTGAATTACTTGATGTTTTAGGCCACTTTTTCCATATTTGTCGTCTGAGACGTTGGGATTCAAAATATCTATCTCGTGAAAATCCGTCGCCTCTGTCGAAATTTTTAGGCAGACTTATATTACAGAAGACAGTTTTCGAAGACAATTAGCGAAAATTAGGATTTTAGGGAGATGCTTTAGATAAAACTCGTGGTTTAAATTAGCGATGATGGTTTTGTGTTTACGTGAAAAGGTAAAAAAATAAATAGGCATTTAAGTATATTCCAAACAAAATAGTTTCATTTGATTGGTGATCATATAAGTAAAGCTTTTACTTTCTGGGCCCAAACGTTATGCTATTGAGCGTTCAAATGATTAGATAATCCAGATCATCGAGTGTGACGTCAAAGGAAAGTCTGTCAGAAGCCTGGATGTGGACGTTCAGGGATTACGTCAAAGCGGTCAAAATGTGGGACGTAGAACCCCCGGAGATTGGGTCAGTGAGATTGACCCCCATTTCAAGACAATGCATGTTGCATAGTCCACGTTATTGTGGCCAATAAAAGAGATGGGAGAAAATAAAGAGATAGAGCGACTACGATAGTGAGAAGCGACACAGTTTTTCTCCACTACGAGGACGCACCACCTGCCCCGCGTGTCGTCACTAATGTCAAAACTGTCAATTGGAAACCGAAAAAGTTATTTTGAATAAATAACAAGTATATATATATATATATATATATATATATATATATATATATATATATATATATATATATATATTGAGACAACGACAAAGGTTAATTTTTTATAAAGTATGTAGCCTGAAAAACACACTTGACAATCGACTGTAGCGGATATAAAACAGAATCTTACACGATTCAATTGCTTTTTATTTTAATTTTATTTTTTGCTATCGTAATTAAATTTGTATAAATTAGCACAACTTGTTTTAGCGACTTTATTCTATTATTTGTATTCTCACACGAAGGAGCAAGTGAAGGTTGGCAAAATGCGTACATGAGACTATATATATATATATATATATATATATATATATATATATATACACCACAAGACACAGAGGAGCAGAAAAAAATTTAAAAAAGCCCTAAACATATCAAAACTACAAGCTGAAATCGACATACAGGAGGACAGAAAGATACACCTCACAGAGGAATACACCAAAATCGACGATAAAATACTCACCGACATCAGAAAACTATGCTCCAAGGAGACCCACCAATTCCTTATTGGACTTTGGGAGTCTGAATGCAGAGAGGAGGAGGAAAAATCCAAAAGAATTATCGAAAGGAAGATAACCTGGCTAAAGAATCTTCCAGAAAAAGAAAAAAACGAACAAGTACAGAACATGACCAGTCAAACCTACCAAAAACCGAAACATACCCGATTTCAACAGCTGGAGAGATTCCAAAACAAAGGTAAGAAACGAGACACACATCACTCTCAAACATACTCACACAACAGACCCAAACACACACAACGAAACGACCGGAACATATTCATACCATACACCCATCCCCACCAACAAACTCAACCAAAACTCCCATATAGAACACCACACATCCACACAAGAACACAGACACCATACAAACACAAATACTACTACCAAAATGCTCCAAAAAACAACATATCAACAACCGACAACCCACAACCACATGACAACACTAAAAGATACAACCTCCCACAACAATACGAAAATAGTTACTACCAACCACGTCACCCAACTCAGCCAAGAACCCACTATCTCTTACCCCACACCACCCACACAAACCACCAAAAAATTTCCCTACTTAACAACCCCCACTGTAACAACCCAATGGAACTAAACCACCCCTATAGATACCACCCAACACAAAACAATCTTTACAACACCCATCCCCAGTACCCCACAGTACAAAACCGACCCCAAAAATACCCCCACACAAACACAACCAATCCGAATACCCCAGGTACCATCATAACCCATACATCCCCACAATACGACAAACCAACCTCCTAACTGAATCAACGAAACTAACGACCCTCACAATCATTTTTTAGGAATCCCTCACAAAATGACAACACCAGACTAGACAACAAAAAACCTAAAGTCATCAACCTATCTACAGAGACGCTTACAAAGGACGGAATTGAAGTACTAAAACTAGGCCTCAAATTCTGCCCAACTCCCAGAAGTAACATAGCAGAGTTAAAGAATGACCTCAAAGAATTTGAACGCAAATTTAGACTCATAGATATACTTAATGACAGTGATAACACAACAGACGACTCTCTAGTGAAGAACAAATCAACATACTTCCCCAACAAACATAACAACACAAAAGAACTAAATACCTTATTTGAAACACTCTGGAACCTCAACCCCCAACAAAAAGAAAAACCCACCAGTAATCTAACACCAAAACAAAATCAAGCACTTAAAAAAATCCAACACAATAACAACTTAGTTATAAAGGAAGCAGACAAAGTTAGTGCAGTAGTTATAATGAATAAGAACTTCTATAAAACAAAAATTTCAGAATCACTAGGGGACGAAAATTATTACAAACCAATTAGCTCTAACATAGACGACACAACCATATCTAAAATAACAAAACTCTGCACAACATACAATAGTACATTAACTAAAAAAGAAAAAGACTTCCTTACAAAGTTCACAACAAAAACAAACATCTTCTATGGGTTACCCAAAATACACAAATCTAACCAGGTAAGACATGCCATCAACATACAAAAGTCGGAATACATAAGCACTCCAAACCCAACGACCTCACATTCAGACCCATAGTAGCAGGACCATCATGCCCAACAAGCAGACTTAGCAACCTAATAGATATACTATTACAGCCCTTCACCAATCTAGTCAGAAGTTTTGTAAGAGATAACACACACTTCCTTAGCTCCCTACCACAAACAGTAGACGATGGGACTATACTAGCCACATTCGACGTTAGCAGCCTACATAGCAATATCCCACACAATCTAGGAAAAGAAGCTATCGCATATTGGATTGACAAACATACACAGTTTCAATAAGCAATTCGTGATTGATAGCATCGACATAATCCTCAATAACAACTCCTTCAAATTCAATAAAGGCAACTACATCCAAATACTAGGCACAGCAATGGGTACCAAAATGGCACCGACATATGCCACCCTTACACTCGCCTTCTTAGAAGAGACCCTTTATGAAAGGATAGAGCAAAAGTACGGGCACAATATAAAAACACTCTTCATAAAATCTTGGAAAAGATACCTAGACGACTGCTTTATTCTCTGGAGAACCTCATGGGGGGATATCAAAGAACTCCACACTTTGCTACAAAATCTACACCCAAAAATACACTTCACACTAGAACAAATCCCCACAGAACTACCTTTCCTAGACATCCTAGTAACAATAAAAAACAACAATATAATCACAGACATCTGCCACAAACCCACAGACACTCAGCAATACCTCCACTTCAAAAGCCACCATCCTAAAAACTGTCTAAAATCAATACCCTACTCCCTAGAACCCTAGAACGTAGAGTCTGCACCATAGTAACAGACAGACACCTCCGTTCAACTAGACTGAATGAACTACAAATAACACAGCGGAAAAGAGGATACCCACTACCACTAATACAGAAAGGTATTGAACTGGCTGAAAAAATTCCAATAGACCAACTAAGAACCCCAAAAGAACACAACAAAGAACAAATTTTAGCATACGTCTCTACACACAACACAAACAACCCAGAACTATTCACAAAGATAACAAAAAACTTTATCCTCCTCAATCAGAACGACAAACTAAACAACATACTTAAAACAACAAAAATAATAAAAAGCAAACGCCAACCCAAAAACTTAAAACACATCCTAACTTCCTCAAAACTCGCCCACATATCACAAAAGGAGTTACAAAATGCAACAACCCGCGATGTGGAATATGTGACATAATAATAGAAGGTAACACATACACATTCAAAAACCCAGCACAAACATTCAAAATAAAAAAGGATCTAAATTGCACCTCCAGAAATCTAGTATATGCACTAAGATGCACAACATGCAACAAATCCTACATAGGTGCCACCAAAAATTTCATCAATAGAGTGGCCTTACATAAGAGCAACATCAAAATTGCAGATAACAGACACCTCTATGTTTCAAAACACGTACACACATGCAGTGGAAACAGTTTAAAAATAATGCCAATTTTCCAAACAGATAATTATTTACTTACACAAGAAAAAAACTTCATCACCAGATTCACTCCTGAACTGAATAGAACCTAATACCATCACACAAAAACATGAAATGCAAGGTACACACCCACACATAAATCAGAGCCGACACATTAAAACACACACAGGTGCGCGCATACAACCACACACAGACATAACACCACTATCTCTAATACACCACACTGAACAATACCGACCCTACTTAACCTCGAAACCAACAACACTAGGAGACACCTAGAACCATAGTATAATATCTGTTCCAACACCTCGCTCCCTCCTCAGTGAGTGGAGGAGAACCCCCTCATGACTGAAACGACTATCATCCCTTCTATCATCCTCCTCCCATACCTATACCCCCTCCAATGCCCCCCTCTGGGGAACAAAATCTTCCCCACACTAGGAACCGATCCTGGGTCTGGCCATTCCCACATGGGGAGACAAATAAATAGAAACATTTAAAAATCCCCTATTTTAAATACACCCCTCTTTCTAAACAAACAATATAAGGAATACCCGAAAAGACTAAAAAACGAAAAATCACAATACTAAAATCCAAGAATCCAAAGAATAAATATCAAAATAGAATGAAAGCACCCCTACCCTTATTTCATAAGAGCCGGCCCCCCTCCCCACACATACACATTAGTAACGACCTCGGACCACAGCCGCCTTCCTAAGGAAGCAAATAACCCCAAAATACTATAAAACAATATACACATTCCCAAACCAATAAAAGCAAACACACACACGCACACACGCGCGCACACACACACATAAACACACACACATACACCCTACCCCACCCTAAAGGAAAAGAAAAAACATTAGCAGAAAGAGATAGCGACTACAGCCAGGTCAACGTCTCCCTGGACAAGCCCAATAAAAGAGAAATAAAACTTCAGCATACCAATGAATAATAAACACTTACAAGCCTCCACCCCTTGAAAAAACTTCAAATTAACTACGAAAATCGCCATTTTTATATCTCCAACACATTTGAAAATAATTTCTGACGAGGACGCATCACAGACCGTCTGAAACGCGCGTAAAAACGATTTCAATGACTTAAAAACATTATTACAATGATCCAAACATAATTCTCAATGACAAACCAAGAAACGGAATAATAAAATAATGTTAAAAAATACACATTGTTGGTGACTACTCCCTTTTTTAAATATATATATATATATATATATATATATATATATATGATGAAAATAATGGAAATAGTATTCCAACAAAATAGAGAAATAAAAAGGAACAAACCGTATTATGTGTTCATCAACGTTTCGTCTTTATTTCGAGAAGTCTCGAAATAAAGACGAAACGTTGATTAACACATAATACGGTTTGTTCCTTTTTATTTCTCTCTCTCTCTCTCTCTCTCTCTTTCTATATATATATATATATATATATATATATATATATATATATATATATATATATATATATATATATATATATATATATATAGGTCTTCAATTCATTTTTTTGTTACTTTTTCACTCCAAACTTTGATGTAGGGGTTACTATCTGGGACATAATTTGCAGGGGTATTATGTAGAAAGTTGAGCAAGAAGATGTCTGCTGACGCCTACGCTTCTCCAACCATCGATATTTATGACAAATAACACCCTTCTCAGATACGGTGTTATTTGTCATAGCAATCCGGTGTTGAAAAGTTGTTTATTTGTAATTGTTAAAGGAAAGAAGTTTAGTCTAAGTAGCATTAAATATTGCAATCTACTTAAAATCGCATTCCATTATCAACTGAAAGTCTGTTTCTAGGGTTTCATCCTATGCCTAGAATATGTGTACATTCGTTTTGTTTTGTTTTTTCCTAATGTCTACAATTTTCTCGATGCATTATCTAGAAGGAAGCGATAATGCCTGGAAGAATGGCCTGAACGGGAGCAGGACACTACTTTTGATCAAAGGGTGATGTCCTTGTGCCAGGTAACAATATACTTGTACTGAGCGTAGTGGATTTGTTTCGAATTGAACTCGGATATGCGATTTCACAATTCGCCGGGTATCCATTATGCGAGTCACGCACACACGAATGCAATTAACGCAATGGTCGGGTGTGTGTGGTGTCCGTGGGTTGGGGAAAACTGAATTTAAATCACTCGATAATCAATCAATACCACTTGAGCAGCGCCGTGTCATTTCAAGCAATTATAACGGAAGAACGAAATGAAAATGCGATGTCTCAAGAAGCTGGCCGCCAGTTTCAAGTCGGAAAATATTGACATACGCCATCTTTGCGAACTTTGGCTGTTGCTGTTTGGCGCGGAGTTACAAATTAAAATCTCAACGACTTATTCGGCGCACAACATTTTGAGAACGGCTACAAAGAACAATTAACGTAAGAATCGACAATTTTTGCAGATTCGACGTCAGAGTCCTTTAGAATTGTTCTGTTATCTCGACCCTACGTAATAATTTAAGGAGTTTTCTTTCAGCAGCTACATAAATCTCGCTTTCCTTGTTTTGTTCTTCAGTCCTCATATTCCATGAGCAATGTTTCTTACAAAGAAGGAAGTATTTCTGTTTTCTGAGTCAAAATCTATTCTAGTTAACACTTATTGCTGGCAAGTTTTCGACCTTGTGGAAGTATTTTAGTTTGGTGTGAATAAAAAATAATAAATAAATAACTCTCACTTCTCTTATTTTGTTCTGTAGTCCTCACATTCAATGAGCAATGTTCCTTACAAAGGGAGAAGGATTGCTGTTTTCTGTCAAAATTTATTCCTTCTAACACTTTTTACTGGCAAGTTTTTGACCTTGAAAAGGTATTCTTAGCTCCTTACATCAAGTGACTTTATATTTTGTCTGGAGCGATTTCCATAAACAAAAAAAATACCAATCAATAGGGAATTGTCTTCTCCCACTCTAAGTACCGACATTGCCTATATTATCTTTCTCTTCGTCTGTCTGTTTGTCTGTCTGTCTGTCTGTCTGTCCATTCCACTGTTTCTCGAAAAATATTTTGCCGATTTGACCGAAATTTTGTATGGATCTTTATTATGAAAAGCTGCAGCCACTTAAGTCTTATGATATTCATTAGATACGCAGTAAGGAATTAATAGTGGTTAATATAGATTATTCACCGAAATACCATATTTACACCGAAAGTTTTCTTGGAAACTACTAAACCAATTTGGCAGAAATTTGTTCTGAACTTTTGTTATAATAAGATGCGGCAGTTTAAATATCCGTTCGATGTACAGTTAGAATTTATAGGGATTAGTCGCCACAATACCCCATTTATTCTATAAGTTTTGTGTAAAACACATATTCTAATTCAACGGGCTCGCTTTAAAGCGGTTAAAACATAGTGTTCACGAATATTTACACATACAAGATCTGTTGCTTCTATCGTGAAATCAATCGAATCAAACATTCAAATGAAATCTATATTATATCCACTTGCAATATCCATTCCACAACAGGTTGGGAGGTAACAGTAGCTAGGTAGATTAACGACACAGATTGGCAGCCTGGATGTGTCAAGTTCGAATGCTATTCGTTTCCTGTAAACATTTTTACTTGGGATGTTGGCAACTTTCCCGTGGTCCCTTCCGTACATATCTGATATTTTTCTAGAGAGACATCTAATTAGAAAGGTATCGGGGAAATTACTGCCAACAATAGAATCATCTGATTCATACGAAATAAACTTCGATATACGAGGTGCCTTCAATAAGTTCCCAGACTTTTTTCCGTATGAGCACTTTTATTGGGAGTACACAAATAAAACTCTAGTCCCATTCGAAGTAATCTCCTCCGGTTGCAATGCACTCGTTGTACCGTTCCAAAAACTCATAGAATTACCCATGGAAATCCTCTGGTGTGAGCCTGTCAATGACTCTAGTCACAGCTTCTTTCATCTTGATTATCTCATAACAACAGCCTCAATATGAAGTCACTTGAAATAACGAAAAGTCAAAGGGAGCAATGTCTGGACTATAAAGAAGGTGAGGATCTGTCTTGATTCCCATCTTGGTTAAATATGTGACAAGAATGGAGTTGTGGACTGGTGCGTTTGAGCAAATCTTCCGCATCTTCAGTTCCTCGCGAATAATTGTGTGAACAGTTTCTACACTGACATCAAACTCTGTACTTATTATCTCTATAAACACACGACTGTACTTATCCATGAAATTCTTTATTTCATCAATCAAGTCTGGTGTTCTGACTTCCTTACACTCCCACACCTCTCATCATCTCTCGCAGACCCCCCCCCGCTTTCTTGAATTTCTTATATCACTCAAAAACTAATTCTCGAATAATGCAAAATGGTCAAAAAGCAATCTGAAGAATTCCATACGTTTCTCTGGCATTTTTTCCAAATTTAAAACAGAATTTTATCCATATTTTTTCTTCTAAAATGTCCTCGCCTTCGGATTGCATTTTTGAAATTTACCAGATGTGACAACCAGGCTTTAGTAGGGTGTATTCTAATTCCTGATGCAGCTGTTTATTTGAACTTGAAATTATAAAAATTGATCAGTCATCTCATAAGATGTAAGCAATAATATACTGAATTTTCAAGAGTCTACAATTTTAAATAACAAAGAAATGTACAAATAAGTCTGGATACTTATTAAAGCCAACTCGTATATAAGCCTATTCTAAAAAATGATGTATACCAGCAATAAATAAAAGGTGTATACATAGATTAAACATATCAGTAAATAAATTATTCCCATACAGATAAAAAAACAGAAATTAGTTTATTAAGTGAAAAAAAAAAAAGAAAACTAGTGCGGAAACTGAAAGAGGACTTAAACTTTCGCCATGTCGTCTTTTCTGTTTGAGAACTTGATATATATATAAGTTCTGTATAGGTATGTAAGCGTCCAATGATCAAAAGTGGAAGAATCAGTTTTGACCACCTGTACATACGAGAGTTACTAACTAAAGTCCCGCGTTTCACAAGATTTTGTGTTATGGAGTCCGTGACATGAATGAAAATTGCTGCTTTTGAAGAAGAAAATTGCTACTTTTGAATTGTGTTGTTACCGTTGACTTCTTTGTATAAGCTGGGTGGACAAACGTGCAAACGAATTGGTTCTGGAGAAGATTGGAACATGCCGAAGATTGCTGGACAACATCAATGACAGGAAATTGCGATTTTTTAGTCATGTGGCCAGAACAGACGGCCTAATAAAAAATCTGCTTTTTAATACAACCCCTGGCAAAAGAGGACGTGGAAAACCAAAAGCACGAATGACAGACAACGTAAAGGACATCGCAGACATTAGTATAGCTGAGTTGCTCAGAATGGCGCAGAACTGGAGTCAATGGCGACGATTCGGGAAGAGTGCCAGGGCTGGTCAGTAATGACCATTCCGTCAAGGAGAGAGAGATATATACGTTTTGACAATATTAAATGACATGAATGGTCATTTGATTCCAAAATAATGAATCGTTTTTAGATAATCATCCGGGGTTATGCCGATTTATAAAGAAATGTCAACTTTTTAAGTGTTCTTTGTGTATTTTATTAGTTTTAGCTGAACATACAAACAAAAATTTGCTCTTTATATCTTTATATAATAGAGGCGTCTGAACATTTCGATACGACGCCATGTCCGCCGGTAGGTCTGCTACCTTAAAATTTGAAATAGCATTCAGCGTTTAAGCTTTTGTAGTTTCATTAGCAAAAACACTAGAAAATCCGTTCGTGTTTTCGCTGTTAAAGTAAAGCGTACATTATTAATTGGATAAACAACGTGAATGAATCTTATGCTCTTGAGAACACGTCTTCCCTCATCCTGGCGAGGGAGATATTCCTGTTATTGTACTTTTCTTGGTTGCAGTTTTGTCATATTGTGTAAACAAATCCATTTAAGCGTTAATGTTTTAGTTGATTAAAGAATTGATGAGCGCGTTTATTCAGGCATCTTGCATCCATCGTAATAGCAACATAATTTTTTTTTTATTAGTATACACCATTCCATCAAAAATCACGAAATAAAATCAGACTTTGTCAGTGTCCGCACCTGCTATTTATTTATCACTAGTAGTTCAGCCTGGCTTTACTCGGGCCCTATGTACTGTTCATAACTTTATGTGCATATGTATGTATATATATTAAAATGTTTGACCCATATCTAGGTAACCTACATCTAAAATTTCAAGTGTTTAGACACAAAATTAAGGAGTTTGGTAGAGTCTGCAAAGGTCAACTCTTTCAACTTTGACCTCTTGGTAGACAAATTTTTGCCCAAAAACTGAATAAAAAGCTTGCTGCATGTCTGAGTAAGCTTTATGTAAAATTTCAAATGTTTAGACCTAAAATTGGCTGAATAGTTTGCTAGAGACCGCAAAGGTAACATCTTTTGAACTTTGACCTCTTGGCAGACAAATTTTGGGCCAAAAAACGATTAAAAACTTGCCCTATGTTTGAATACATTTAATGTAAAATTTCAAATGTTTAGACCAAAAATTGGCTAAGTAATTTGGTATAGACAGCAGAGGTAAAAAAAATTTTTCTCTGACCCCAATTTTAACCCCTTTACCATTTATTGTTTTGGGGTCAAATCAATTTTAAATGTTTGTTCCATGTCCAAGTAACCTACATCTAAAATTTCAAGTGTTTAGACCCAAAATTTGCGGAGGAGTTTGGTAGAGTTTTCGAAGGTCAAATCGTTGAACTTTGGCTTCTTGGCAGCCAAATCCCTGGCGAAAAAAACGATTTTAAAGATTTTCCCAAATCTCAATATCCTCTATATCAAATCTCAATACCCTCTATGTCACTTCTAGGGTCTTTAGACTGAAAATTGACAGAGTAGTTTTGGTAGGGAAATGTACACACACAGACACGCGCACAGACAGACAATTTCACTTTTATAGATATATAGATATAAAGGGCGCTTATTTGCGGTTTTGTATGTCTGTATGACTCAGTGTCCTGGACAACACAGGTTCGGCACTTGAAGCAGCTTAAAAGATTCCATCAGAAATGCTTCAGGCGAATTCTGAATGTAAAATAGCAGTCACTGACACCTGACACGAACAAGAAAGCCGAGTGTTTGAGCGTTGAAGCGATGGTGATGAGGAACCGGTTGCACTGGGCAGGTTCTGTTGTTCGGATGGAGGATGTAAGACTGCCTAAGCAGTTGGCTTTCGGCGAGTTTAAAAAACAAAAGAGCCGCTTCAAGATTGCATAAAAGGCGATATTAAACCGTCAAAATTCCTTTTCACAACTGGGAAAGTATAGCGAAATGCCGGCCCGAATATAGAAGGCTAGTTAGAAGTGGATCTGAAGTGTTTTTAAAGGAAAAGAGTCGATCATGCTGAACTCAAGAGAAACATTAGAAAAGGCAATGTGTCAGTTTTACCTGATGCGTTGAACAGTTTGGGAATTTGAGGCTTGTGATCGAATGCTTCTCTCGAAAGCTGCTTACATTAACCACAAAAAAAAACCCACGCTGTGGACAGAGGGAGCAGAAAAGCAGAGGAAGAAGTGAAACAAGTTTTTGCACTCAACTTTGTCTGCCATATATGTGGCAGACTGTGCAAATTAACTGCTGGCCTGAAAAGTCACTTTCAGGCCCACTGACGTGGTTTGGATATCACTGACGATTCACCTAGCAACTACGGTGACGGTTATGATAAGTATTAAGGTTGTTAGCGGATGTTAAGACGAAGCAAGTGACAAATCCGTAAGTCCACTTAAAACTTCAAATATACACAACAAACCTCTAGAAAATTGGAATTCTTTCAAGCAGTGTAACCTAAAAAATAATATTTGAAATTTAGAAAAAGCATTCATCTTCTTGACCATTTTATCATTGAATGTTATTAAGAAATTAATCTAATTTTATTTTATCGTGCAATTATGCAGGCAAGGAAATTAGTTAATATTTTTTTTTTGTTTTGTTTTCAAATTCAAAGACACTTATTCCGAATTTAACTCATCGTTGCTAAACCATTGTCATTTTCTTTTACAGAATGAGGTGAGAAATTCAGTTTTAATAAGTCCTTAATTTTATTTGGTGGTTTCAATAGTGCCCTGAAGGCCTACTTAGTTTATTTTAAAACTAGTATTTCAGCCCGGCGTTGCCCGGGTGTTTGGAGGTGTATGTTGAGCAAAAAAAAACAAGAATGAGGTAGTAGTAAGGCAGGCTCGAACCCGTACCTCAAAGGAGGAAAACTACGGGAAAAACATGACGTCTTTGCTGTTACGATCACCGCCAAACCGGAAGTGTCGTAGGTTTTAATTAAGGCTAGACAATCGAAAGTAGGGGATGACTTTCGAAAATTCGGCGAAAAAAGTGGCCTCTCCCTATAGAAAAGTGCCCAGTCGAGGGTGAAGAAATTAATGTTTTAGCCAATTTTTCGATATTTGTCGTCCGAAGAGTCGAGCTTTAAAACGATACTAATCTTGTGAAAATCCGTCGCCTCTGTCGCAAACACACATTTATATATTGGTAGCTCAAATTTTCGACCCAAACCGATTAAAAAACTTGCCTTATCTCTGAATACCCTTGATGTAAAATTTCAAATGTTTAGACCAGAAATTGTCTGAGTAATTTGGTAGAGACCGCAGAAGTCCAATTTTTTCAAACTTATTTTAAATGTTTTTTCTTCTAGGATAGACGAGAAAATTAACACTATTTACCATCTTATAATTTGTTTTTTTATGTTATGGCTTCGGGCAACGCCGGGTAACCCTGCTAGTCTAAAGTGGATGCCAAAATATTCATATCAAATCATAAAAATAATATTTTACATATATAAATTATTATGATCAATTTAATAGCATAAACAACAAGATATCCATAGAGTTGAAGATTTTTTGTGGGTAAATCTAGTTGTCTGACTTGCTATTTGTTCTCTTGTTTTCCACTTGAAATGGTTTCTTCCGGGCTAGAAAAAGACACGTTTTACTCGCTACGTATTTGTAACCGGATGGAAGTACGTTGTAACTCGATTCATATATATATATATATATATATATATATATATATATATATATATATATATATATATATATATATATATATATATATTAGCAATGGGACCGACGGTGTTGTATTCTGACAGTAGTGAATTTGGACAGTGTTAAATTATGACAGTAGTGAATTTTGACAGGGTTGAATTTTGACAGTGTTGAATTTTGACAGTGTTGAATTTTGACAGTAGTGAATTTGGACAGTGTTAAATTATGACAGTAGTGAATTTTGACAGTGTTGAATTTTGACAGTGTTGAATTTTGACAGTAGTGAATTTGGACAGTGTTGAATTTTGACAGTAGTGAATTTTGACAGTGTTAAATTATGACAGTGTTGAATTTTGACAGTGTTGAAATTTGACAGTAGTAAATTTTGACAGTGTTGAATTTTGACAGTGTTGAATTTTGACAGCAGTGAATTTTGACAGTGTTGAATTTTAACAGTGTTGAATTTTGACAGTAGTGAATTTTGACAGTGTTGAATTTTGACAATGTTGAATTTTGACAGTGTTGAATTTTGACAGTAGTATGTTGAATTTTACCCCGGAACTTGTTATTTGGAAGTGCAACATAGTTTAAAATCTATCTGCGCAAGTGTAGAATAGTTAACACTTGATTGTTTTAATCACAGAAAAGACGAAAAGAAATTAGCAGAAGAAAGGAAGAAAAGCGGGAAATAATTAAAAACGGAGGAACAAATGGAAAAGGGTTAGAGTGGAAGGTAAGAGAAAAGAAAGAAAGTAATGGAGGAAGAAAGGCAGTAAACAGTGGAAAAATACAGGAAGAAGGAATCAAAAAAGGGGAGGAAAGAAGGGAATAACGGATAAAAGGGGGTGTGGGGAAGTAAGGAAAGAAGGCGGGTACGGAGAGAAAAAGGACATCGACAAATGAATTAAGAAATGAAAATCAAAGAAGGAAATTAGGAAATATAGAAAGTAAAGGTGGAAATAAGAAAAGAAATCAGGAAGGAAGGAGAAAAGAGAAAATACGAATGAAAGAGAAAGAAAGAAAGAAAGAAAGGAAGAAATTAAAAAAGAAGGAAAGAAAGGAAGCTGCAGGCTAGTTGAGACGAGACTATAATGCAATTTCCCTTTGAGCTAGCTTTGATCTTTTAAGTCTCTTTCTGATTTCAAAGCAAAACTCATTGGCCATATTTATTTGATTCCTTTTTATCTGCGCCTGTCAAAATATCAGCTTAAAATTGATTTACTAATGAAAAATATCTGGAACCTTTTTTATTAGTCATTCATCCAAAGTCGTGATAAATTCTAGCAGACTCCAGATGTTGCAAAGTCGTTTAATCCGATATTTCGATGGGTAATCAACTCTGTCTAAAGACTCAAACATTACGGATCTTTCCGCTATTGTGTTCGCATTGTAACGATTTTATATGAAAAAGTAAAATTCAATGGCCGGATCAAAATACAGAGTGGCGCGGCTTAGTTCTCTGTATGGTGAATACTGTTTTATGGTATTTTAATAATCATGCTGACACCGGTTCCCGCTGGATTACCGAAGTTGAGCAACGTTGAACCTGGCCAGTACTAAATGGGTGAGAACTTTGGGACTTCCAGGTGCTGTGTGTGCTCTCCGCTTATCGCAGCATTGTTTCCAGTCGTCCTGGACTTCTCCTTACCACTGGACTAAAACAGTGCCGATTTATGAGAGGTGTACTTCGAGATTGCACTACATTTGCCACACAATTACACGTGCAGCTGCCCCTACAGGGGGTATCCTTTGTCTTTCGAGACTGAACGGAGACATCGAATATTGACTCGATTCAAGGCAGCAGATCTGACACAAACAAAAGAGCTCGATATCCTTTCAGACAGAGCTTTATAACAACAATAAATAATTAAAAATAGGGTTATTTGAACACTTTGCTGCAGTTTCACGGTGTTTCCAATCGAGAGAAGTGTCTTCCTATTCGACGCATATACAAAAATGTGAATGCAAGCTCAAGCCAGAATTGAATTTTAACTGTCCTATAAATAGGACACCAAATATTTTTAATCTGTGATCTATATATATATATATATATATATATATATATATATATATATATATATATATATATATACTATTTTATAAAAGGAACTTTGTCTGTGTGTGTCTATGTATGTGTGCGTTAGTTCGTTAAAGTGACTGGACCGATTTTTATGAAATTTTACACAAAGCCACTTTATGTGGTTGGAAATGTTCTTCGATAGGTTTTGTATCGGAATGTCTTCGATAAGTATCGATAATCGATAATCGAAATAATCCGATGAAAGGAGAACAGACGATTTTGACCAAAGTTAACAACTTATACAGCCTAACATTACAAGTGCATTTGAGAAGTTTTATTATCACACAAGTAGAAAGGCCCGACATATAAAAATCAACAATAGGTTCTTTGATATGGCAGGGTTGAAATGAATATTTCTGTTTAAATAACAATTTCCCAATGATACTTGACTTTTGCATTTTAAATTCAAGTTCAAGCCATTATCATCGAACAAGCAATATAAAACCAACAGTTGGTTCTTTGATTGACAGGAGCGCGTTCGAAATGAATGTTTCTGATTAGAGTACAACCGAACCTGCTACTTCACTTTTGCACTTTAAAGAAGGACATTATATATAAAAGATAATTTTATAAAATTAACAGTAGGTTCTCTACAGTGCAATGCAGGCTACAGTGTATTGTGAACTAAGTCCCTGTATGAGGTACGTTAGTTTCCTCTCGGTGCACCACGATGGGAAACATTTGGCTGATTTAATATTTAAGACTGTGTGAAATAAAATAGCATTCAACGTACATTTGAAAAATAAAAATATATTTTCTTTCTTTAATTGTTATTTAAGTTTTTATTTATTTATTTATTTATTGACCAACAAAAGTGTCAGATTATTTTGGGACACCCTGTACTTGTTCTATGATGTCTGAACTTATATGAAATGAGTCTTGCAATAGAAAGCGACTAACTTATTGCCAAAATGTGCGATGTAAATTTGTATTAATTGTTTTAATCCTTGCCATAATGTTTAAATATTATCTTAAATGTATAGCCTCTTGATTTCGACAATATATCACATGTACTCAGAGCCTGTTTATTAGAGAAATCAATATTTCGCGTTCTAAATAAAATAAATAACCTGTTTTCCTTTCAATTTGTGCATTCTAACCCATTTTAAGTCATTACAACACAATAGTAAAAAAATCTGTCTACCTATATATATATATATATATATATATATATATATATATATATGCGTGTGTGCACATATATACATATATATATATTTGTCTTTACATAAGCAGTAGTTTGTTGCTACACAGTTATGAGCATGTTTCAGTCTCCTAGTATTTACTAACTAGAGACCTCATCAGGCAACAACCCTTATTTTCGAAAACGGAATTCTAAATGAAGAGCGAAAATCTATCCTCAGGAAAAGAAGGCTTTTTAAAGACAAATGTAACCGGCTCTACTTCTGTATTGAGCACGCTTGTATGCACCTCGTTATATTGCACTGGTTACCTAGCAGTATCAGAATTTGGGGGGAATTTTTGACACCCCTAACAGAAAACTGCGAATAAAATATAGAAAACTCGTAATTTCTCTTTCTAAAGTGGGTTATTTATTTTCTTTATAAAATATGCTTCCAAAATAAACTATTTAAGTTGTTTAAAAAATAATAGAAATATTACTTTTCATTGTTTAAAAAACATTGTTTACAAAGTGCGTGCGTGCGCTCTGGGGAGCCATTTTGTTACGTAGTGAAATCAATTGATTTTTATGAGATGAATATTTTTCAATTTTTAAACTTTAAAAATCTATCAAAATTTTCCTATTCGTTCAGTTGTTACGTTTTTTCAGGGTGAATGTAAAATTTTATGCTCTTTCCGATAAACTGAATATAATATTTTAGACAAACGTTGTTTTATTAATTCACCCCCCCATTTTGAAATGTCTATGAGAATTTTAATAATTAATTTTGGTCGGCACCTTTTATATATCACAAATTGAAGATAAAGCATGAATAAATAAAATACTCAAATTTAAAACAACAAAATAATATCACTTATCTGTAAATTTACCGGTAAAGTCCAAAATGTAAATCTTCTTTTTTCGATAACCACGTGTTTGTTTTTTTTTGGGGGGGGGGTTACGTGGAAGCTTAATTTTTGTTTAGAATGTTCCAGTTATTAATGGTCGGTCAGTGTATATTTTTATATTTAATTCCTGGTTTCCTTTTTTTCGATATATAAAAAAGAAAAGACGAAACCCGATAATGCAGATTTATAGTATAATAAATAAAAAATTCAGGTATTTCTTTAAGATATTAAAAAAAAATAATAACATTGCATATTTTCGTCATTTCGTAATCCGTGTAAATACATAAATGAAAAATCCCAGTTTTCATGTACGATAGCGTAAAGGCGCAGAAATAAAAAAAGGACAAGTTATCTCCCTTTAGAAGTCCGCTACTCCCACACTAAGCATTCTTTTAAGCAGACATATTTACTAGTCTTTAAAGAATTCTGTTCATTGCAATGTGGCCATAAATTGGGTGCCCATTTGACGTCACATCATTATAGAAAAGTGACCCCCCACTTTGTGACCATTTGTAAAATTTTTTTATCTTGGAAACTACTAGTTTCGTTTGCCGTATATATAAATGGTTATTTCCGTTTTCAGCGCCTCCGAAAACCTTTTAAAGTGGAAAATTTGAAGGAATATAATCCAATATCGAGATTATTAAGGTTTCTGAATTAGTGTTTTTTTTTTTTACACTTATAGGCTTACATAAGTAAGAGATAATTTTTCACTTCCGGTGTCGTTACAAGTTTCTCTAAAGACACGCGTGGTCACGATGTGTGTTGGAAAAATCCTTCCATTTAAAAAATACATGGATTATAATACATAAATATGAATAAATTCTCATACAGGAAGATTAAAAGAAAGCATATCTTACTCATTAACCAGGTAAGTTCTTTATTTTGCAGTTAAAATAATTATCGTAAGATTCAAGTAATATTTTAATCGACAATCCGTGTAATGTTAAGTGAAGAAATCGAAGGAAAAATAAATAAAATTGTTTATTTCTCTATTAAAGCTTTTATGATATTAAAATTTGGTCTTTGATCGTTTTATTGAAATAAAATTTACGGGTTTAAATTACGTTTTCATATTATTAAAATCAGATAGAAATATAGGTGTATATTCAAAATGGCGACTCGGCTGAAAATTGCCCCCAAATTCTGATACTGCTACTGGTTACCCTACCTTTGGAAAATAGCAACCTCAAATTATATATATATATATATATATATATATATATATATATATGTAGGTATGTATATATATATATATATATATGTATATATATATACATATATATATATATATATATATGAGGCTTAATGGTTTAACGTCAAATTTTCATCGCCTCTTTTTCCGTATGACAATAAATCATCAATTATTTTTAACGACAAAAGTTAGAAAGTACATTAGCTGACTGTAACTTAAAATTCATATATATTCAAATTTTAATTTAATATTCATCAATTTCTCATTAATTGTTGTTGGAATTCTCTTAAAGCTTATTGTAAAATTATTGTAGAATTTGTTAAAATTCTATTTGTTCCATAATGTTTAGAACTTATATATGTAATGAGTCTTCTTTAATATAAATCTTACCTGTTTAAATGTATTATGTATTCATGTATGTATGTATGTATGTATGTATGTATGTATGTATGTATGTATGTACGTATGTCTGCCTAAAAGCCTTCGACAGAGGCGACAGATTTTAACTATATAGGTATCGTTTTGAAGTTCAATCCTTCGGACAACAAATATGGGAAAATTGGCTAAAAACATTAATTCCTTCACCTGATGTTACGTTTTTATTTTTGTTTTTTATTTGTTTGTTTTTCACGTTCTTTTCCTCCTTCGCGGTACGGCTTCGAGCTTACCTGCCTACTTCCACTTTTTTTGTTGCTTTGCTGAACACACACCATCAAACATTCGGGCAACGCCGGGCAACGCCGGGCAACGCCGGTCACCAAGGCTAGTGCAATATAAAGCCACTAACTTATTGCAAAAGGTACAATGTAACTTTTCGTGTGAACTGTTTTGCCGCTTACTATAATGTGAAAAATTTATCTTGAATGTATAGCCTCTCGATATTTTAAATATCTATGATATGTATCTAGTGTCCTATTCGTAGGATAGTCAATATTTAAGCTACATAAAATTAATAACTCTTTTCCTTTAAATTTGTGTATTTTAATCCATCTTTAGTCGTTTACACAAAGTAAAATATTTTAGATACCTTGGGACCAAATGGATCTAAATCATCTAAGGAAATGGTATGATCAACTGGTGGGAAATGTTTTCTCAATATATAATTCTGGAAATTACTAGCGCCAGCTGAAGTCATGTGGTTGTGATTGTACCTTTGTAAAGTGCACAACACATGGGTCACCATCTCAAAATCTGGCATCACCTAACAATTTTGCTTCGAGAATGATGGAGGGCACTTGATCCCCAACATGGCATGCAACAAGAGGAGTAAAGGTTTTAACAACACAAAGCAGTTTCACACACGACTTACACCACTATAGAGTGGCTGGATAGTCGTTTGATAATATATGAATTTATATAAATGAGTCTTGCAATATTAAGCCACAAATTGCAATGGAACTTTTTGTGTGAACTGTTTTTCCCCCGTGCCATAATGTGTGAATTTAATCTTGAATGCATAGCATCTTGATTTCTAAAATATATCACATGTACTAAGTGTCAAATTTGTATGATAGTCAATATTTTGTTTTCTAAATAAAATGAATAACTTTTTTCTTTCAATTTGTACTCAATGCCCTGTTTATCAAGAAAGTCAAAATAACATTTTTCCTTTAAATTTGTGCATTCTAATCTATTTTTAGTCATTACACAAAGTTGCAACTCAATCATAAAAAATATACGTACCCTGGGACTTAATGAGTTACTTTAAATTTTCAACACCTCTTTCTTCCATGTGACAAATAAAACTTTGTACAAAAACACCTGAAATAAATCGATATGCGCAATTTGCCATCGATTAGTGAGACATTCCTTATTCAAGATCCAAAGAACAGACTCATCTAAAAGTAACCGCCACACATTATCTGTGTGATATCCCAACCTCAAATACTACATCATTGCAACAAAAATGCCATAATAGTGATTTTAAAGTGAGAATATTTTTATATCGCAATGCGATTCTA
Organism: Euprymna scolopes; assembly: GCF_053919585.1. NCBI lineage: Eukaryota > Metazoa > Mollusca > Cephalopoda > Sepiida > Sepiolidae > Euprymna > Euprymna scolopes. Next base: position 42,883,800 of record NC_136513.1, read on the forward strand.
TTAACTATTATTTTGAACTAAATATAAGGTGTTAACTTTAGTCAAAATCGTCTGCTTCTTCCGTCTTTCATTCCTAATTGAGTCACTCTGTTTTTATTTTTTTTGGGGGGGGGTAGCAGTGATGTGGTAAAGGGGCTGGAGGGTTACAGAACTTATAGATACGCAGCTTCAATGTTCTTAGTTCCAGCTAGCGCTTCATGTTTTGCCTCTGTAGCAGTCTGTCTGGCCTGAGCTTGTGGCTCATGTGTGTTAGTCTCCACGTTCAAGGATTTTTCTTAATATCTCAGCTGTTTTCATTATTTTTATTCATTGTATTTTTCCTCTGATTCCAATTTCTCCCATTCTTTTTTCAAAGTTTTCGGGATTGTTGTTGTTGCTGTTGTTATTATTATTATTGTTATTATCATTGTTATTATTATTATTATTATTGTTATTATTGTTGTTATTATTATTATTATTATTATTGTTGTTATTATTATTATTATTGTTATTGTTGTTGTTATCATTATTATTATTATTGTTTTAATTACTATTATTATCATTATTATTATTATTATAATTATTATTATTACTATTATTATTATTATTGTTGTTGTTGTTATTATTATTATTATTATTATTATTATTATTATTGCTGTTGTTGTTGTTATCATTATTATTATTATTATTGTTTTAATTACTATTATTATAATTATTATCATTATTATTATTATTATTATTATTATTATTATTATTATTATTATTATTATTATTATTATAAGCCGTAAATTATATAGATTGATGTAGAAATCGCCGTGGGATTTCCACAGGCTCTGCGAGTACTTATCATTATGTTCTAAAAAATGTATCTCAACAGAAAATGTGATACAACGACTTGCATTGTTTTTTGTTTTTTTTATCATCGGCTTATCGTAATTCTTCGACGTACTTCCATTAGTATCCAAATGGCAGATAGCGATTCGGTTTCTATATAAAGAAACATTATTAGAAAGATCAGTTTTTTTTTCTCTCCCCGTCGACCTTTTTATTTTTCTGTTTAAGTATTTCTTTTCTCTTTTTTCACAAGGATAATGGATCCCGACATTTTTTCCACTACCGAATTTAAGTGCTCTTTTTTCCCCCCCAACTAATTCGAATCGACGGATCAATAACACCTTAGCAAAATTCATGACATCATAGCTTCGAGAGACATGTCTGATTCACCCAATAAGAACAGTTTGCACATGTATGGGCTTCTCGTATATTGACCAATCAGAAATGCTATTTCATTACACAAATGGATCGAATTTATAATACAATCTTCATCTCTTTTAACCTCTCTTATTTTTTATCTAGGCAACCCTGATTACAAGAACTCTAGAACAGTCGGTTATTTGTATTGTAAATTTCTGAGGGTTTTTTTTAATTAAAATTACTTATTAAAGCGATCATGCTTAAAGAGGTCTGGGTTCAGCCAGTTAGTTGCATCATAAATTCTTACAAATATTAAATTAGTAGTTCTTTTTAATCTAGACGTTATTGGTTGCAGAGGTCCTAGATCGGTCGACTATTTTCACAGTCTGGAATTGAGATAATGTGTCTTGATTGCACGAAGGTCGTTCCAAAAGTAAAGTAAAGCCTCTTATTTTTAACTCCAAAAGTGAAGAGCTACAAAGACGGGAGTGGTACCATAAAAATGAGCGACATTTTGTACTCCAAAAGTTATTTTTCTACATATTCACCACCATTCTCAATGAACTTTTGCCAGGAATTGAATGACACACCTCTGCTTCTGACGCACTTCCAGAACAGGCTCGCTTTCTTAGAGTCTCGCATTGTCAATATCTGCAACAGAGAGATGAAACTTTCACATCATCTCTACTATTATATAAAAGGAACGTTGTCTGTGTGTCTGTATATCTGTGAGTTCGTTCCCTATAAACTCGTAAACAGCTAGACTGACTTTTATGAAATTTAACACGAAGGTGCTTTATGTGCCTGGCAGTGTTCTCATATGGGTTTGTGTCGAAATGTCTTCGATAAGTATTGATAATCAATACTCGAAACAATCCGATAAAAGAAAAAACAAACGATTTTGACCAAAGTTAACACTTTATTTTTTTTAACCGGAAGTTACAAAGTGGATAGACGAGTAAAGCTCCCAAACAAGCAAACAAGCTAATCCAAGTTTTATTATTATCTATTTACCAATAAAGTGAAAGTGGTGTCTATCTGTTTGTGAGTATGTCTGTCTGTGTACATTTCCCTATACAATAACTGTCAATTTTCAGTCTACAGACTTGAAATTTGATATACAGGGTACTGAGATTTCGAAAAATCTTTGTAATCCGTTTTTGCCAGAAATTTGGCTGTTAAAGGGTCAAAGTTCAACGATTTGACCTTTGAGAACTTTATCAAACTCCTCCGCCAATTTTGGGTCTAAGCACTTGAAATTTCAGATATATGTTCCTTGGACATGGATCTTACTTAATAACTTAGTTTGAGCCTAAAACAATAAATGTTAAGGGGTCTTAATAGGGGTCAAAGTTTAAAAAAAATTTACCTCTGCGGTCTCTACAAAATTACTCAGACAATTTCCGGTCTAAACATTTGAAATTTTACATAAAGGGTATGCAGAGGTAGGGCAAGCTTTTTAATCGGTTTGGATCGAAAATATGAGCTATGAATATATAAATGTATGTATGCATGTTTGCATGTCTGCCGAAAACTTTCGACAGAGGCGACGAATTTTCACAAGATCACTATAGTTTTTGAGCTCGACCCTTCAGACGACAAATATCGAAAAATTGGCTAAAACATTAATATTTTCACCCTCAACTTGCCACTTTTCTACAGGGAGGGGTCGCTTTTTTAACCGATATTTTCGAAAGTCATCCCCTCTTTTCGATTGTCTAGCCTTAATTTAAACCTACGTCACTTCCGGTTTGGCGGTGGTCGTACGAGTTCGAGCCTGCCTTCCTACTGTTACTTTATTTTCTGCTCAACATATACATCCAAACACCCGGGCAACGCCGGGCACCCATGCTAGTATAAACAGTCAGATACACACACACACACAGATAGACACACAGATACAGACAGACAGATAAATAGATAAATAGACAGATAGATAGTTTTATATTTAAATCATTTTTAACTTAATATGGTTAAATTACATTTATTTGTAAGGAAACCCCGTTAAAATAGGTTAAAACAAAAAATATTGTTGATCTTGTGTTTGCTTTGAATAGTAGCAGTGGCTTTTAATATCGCACTTAAAATATCAGCTTAAGCAGAGGAATTTTTTGAAACCGGGGATCACAAAGCCGGTGGACGATTTAAACGCCAAAGCAAGCAATTTTCTAAATCCAAAATGGCGTAATGTAAACATATTATCAGGTATTTATAGTTTTCTCTTCCCATTTTCGGATTTTTAACGCACGTCATCTCCTTTTGATGGATTGATTGTTGCTATTTCTTCTGCTGAGTTAAGAGCAAAATAGATTCACTGATTGAAAAATTAATTAAGTGATTAATTTTGTGCTACGAAACAGATACTGTCAAGAATTGTAAATGTCAGCTGAATTTAATGAATAAATCGTAAGATGGATGGAACTTTTGGATAGACACTTTTGTCATTCCTTCATATATATACATATATATATATATATTAATATATATATATATATATATATATATATATATATATATATATATATATACACTAGCATGAGTGCCCGGCGTTGCCGGGGTGTTTTGAAGTGTATGCTGAGCAAAAATAAACAAAAACAACGGTCAATTTTTTAACTTTGACACCTATTATGACCACTTAAAATTTATTGTTTAGGCTTCAAATCAAATTATTAAGTTAGATCCATGTCCAAGGAATTTATATCTAAATTTTTCAAGTGTTTAGACCCAAAATTGTACGAGGAGTTTGGTAGAGTTCTCAAAGGTCAAATCGTTGACCTTTGACCTCTTAATCGCAAAATTTCTGGCCGAAAACCAATCACATAGATTTTCCCAAATCTCAGTACTCTGTAGATCAAATTTCGAGTCTGTAGACTGAAAATTGACAGAGTTATTGCGTAGGGAAATGTACATAGACACACACACACGTTCACTTTTGTGTGTGTATATATATATATATATATATATATATATATATATATATATATATATTTATATATATACACGTTTTATTCTTTATATTACCGTTTTATCTGTTCAGTTACATATGTTTCGGTTGCCGGACCATATTTACGATCCAGCAGCCCCGTCAGGCTAGTTGATATCGGTTGATAAATTGGGAAATAATCATAATGGAATAAGAATTTTTTTTATCTCTTAGGGAACGCCTACGGCGAACGGTGAATTTAAATTCAAATAAATATGAAAGCATGCACCCCCTTGTCTACGGCGAACGGTGAATTTAAATTCAATAAAAAAAATAAATAAATAATAATAACAAACAAATAACGCACTAGCGTTCGAGGCGTACACACACACTCCTCCCTTCATCTGAAAATGCAATGCGCGAGAGAGCCCACTATCAGCGAAGCTAATGAAAGGGACAGAAAGAAAAAGTGAAAGTCGAGTAGAGAATGTAGTTTTGGAACTGAATGTTTTTTAACGGTGCAAAACGATAGCGTTCGCATAAAAATATTGAGAGACAAGAAAAGAAAAAGAGACTGTAGAGAGCAGTGAACGTTATCAAATGGACCGGTTGTTTTGTTTACGTTTGAGCGAATAATGAATCAAAAAAAAAATTCGCTATGAGCCGGTGATGCTTAGGCATGCCCAAAGCGCAACGTAAACAGATTTCCCTAAAATAAACAAGGGTTGAATTCTTTCGACCGAGAATGGACGTCATGAAAAGTTCACTGTGAAGATATCAAAGATGAATAAGACGAGAGTTGCAACGAACAAAATATCATCATGTCGACGGACGTCCCCATCCAAGAAGTAACCAAACAGAAAAAAATCTCGCGAATGATGAACTTTGCGGAGACATTATGAAACACGAAAGTCCAATTGGATAAAGTTAAGTGACTATTATGATTTCCTCATCCCGATATCCCCGCTCCTTGTCCTTGGCCGAACTGTCATACCATAATGGAAATGGTATATACATTTTCTCTTATATCATTTTTTGTTTGTTTGTCACCTTGTTTTCGTTTCCTTCTTTTATGGTGTTTCCTTTTTTATCATCCGACCTCACCCCAACCTATTGAGGTGTGATATTAAATTTAAGGATGTTGAATAAAATTCGTGTTTTAAGATTTTAGCGTTGTGTCATTCTTGCTTTGAGTTTGAATCGTTCGGAACAAAATGTGCTAATGAGAACCTCAGACAACGTGTCAAATAGGTCACAAATCGTGGACGACACTTTACTTGTCATTATTTTATTTTTTATTTTTATATGTGTTACGGACAACGTAGGGTGAAGCGCTGACCTAGAGTCATAAGATTCTTACCAGGGGACATCCAGCCCGACTCAGCTTCATACCGGCCCGTAACATTTATACTATAATAATTAAATACCTACAGACACTTGTGTTTCATCCTTCCGGGAATCATAAGTGCAGGGTGTCACGATTAACACCAGTCGACAGATTCAGAGCCGGCAACACGAGCTATCTCTGGCTCGATTAGCAAAGACCGCATCCAATCAGCAACCATTAACCGTGAGAAATAACGTTGAATTTAAACATTTTATTTTAAAAGTTTTTAACGTCAGTCACAGTGATCTAATCGTTATACGATGATCTATGCATAAGAGCTAAATTGACCGACTTAATTCAACTGAAATTTGCTCAACGATGAAAAAAAACAAGTTTCTTAAAGGGGCTGACATAATTATTTACTATACCAATTAAATACCTACAGACACTAGTGTTTCATCCTTTCGGGAATCTTCAACGCAGGGGTATATATATATATATATATATATATATATATATATATATATATATATATATATATATGTGTGTGTGTGTGTGTGTGTGTGTGTGTGTGTGTGTGTGTGTGTAAAAATGAGAATATATCTAATTTAATAAATAAAACCTGAGACGACCTTATGCAGGGTAATTCGGCTGTGTTTGCTTAATCATAAGTCATATTTACGAAAATGAAATTGAAAATTGAAAATTAAAATTCCAGTTATAAAAATTAAGTCAAAAAAATAAATTAATAACAAATATAACAAAATAAAGAATACCAAATATAAAATATAAACAATATATAATAAATAAATAAAATTATAAAACATGTATAAAAGGATGACAAAATAATAGAGTAAATTATTTTTTGCCGTGAACTTTTTTTATTATTATTACATTTTCACCCCAAACAAGGAACATTGCCACTTTGATGTAGGGAGCTTCTATTAGCACAGGCTACAGGGGTACTAGCTGGGGAGTTGGGCAGCAAGATGTCGGTTCACGTTACACTTAAACATCTGCATGTCAGTACAGTTGGGGAAGCAGGAACCTGAAAGGGAATGCCAAAGTCTAGCGGTTCTGGGGAAGAAACTACTGGAGTAGAAGGCTCTCTTACATCTAGGGATCTCTACTGTCTGTCGGAGGTATTTACGTAGAGGGGGTAAAAGTGCTTGCAGTTCGTCGGAACATTCACTGTTAAAGTACTTGTAGAACAGGCAGAGGGATGCTACATTACGTCCATGGGACAGGGACTGAAGCTTGGATGACAGTTCAGGACGTATTAGGTTGGCGACTCTCTTTTGAACCTTGTCTAGGAGTGAGAGACTAGTAGCAGATTCACCGGCCCCAATATGACAACAATACTACATACATGGGACAATGGTGGCCTTATAGAAGTACAGGATACTTTCAAGCGTTAGTAGCTTTCTAGAACGGTATAGAGAACCTACCTTTTTTGCAGAGAACCTACCGTTTTCGTGAGAACATGTGCTTCAATTGCTGTTTTGAACCATTCAGTGGTCTGATTTGCGCACTGTTCAGCAGGAAGTGAAAAGATATTTCGCCATGGGCGTCTCTAATGAGATCCCTGATGGCTCTCCAGTCAGCCTTTTTATAATATCTCGTTGTTTTGAGCAATGGCTCTTCAATTTTGGCTCTAGACTTTAGGACGATTTCAACTATTATCACTACATGATCAGCATTCCCAAGTGGGCTGTGGGCGTTCGTAACACAATCATCAGGAACTGTTGTCAGAAACAGATCTAAAAGTGATGCGTGTTGTTCTTGCTGGTCAGGGAAACGGGTTGGGAACATAACCATCTGTGATAGGGAATGAGTTATAGAGAAGCTATGTGTTGTGCTACCAGAAAATCCAAGCCAGTTGTTGTGGTGGACATTAAAGTTTCCAAATACATGAACTTGTGCGCTAGTGTCGAGGGAAAGTGCTGTATCTATGCTGTCAAGGACTTTGTTTATTAGAGTACAGTCCTGGGTCGAGGGAGAGCGGTAGAGAAAATAAAAGTAACTAATATTACGTTGCATGTTAAGTCTAAAGCTCATAAAGGCTTGATCGTCCGCTTCTAGTTTAGTTTCTCAAGTCGGGGGGGGGGTCGAATATAGACTCCAAGCCCGTGAATATGTCTGTCAGAGTCCTTACGGCAGAGTGGGAGATATCCGGACATGTTAAAGTGATTAGAGGGGATGGAGAAGTGTAGGTTAGTCTCACTTAGTGCTAAGATATCCGTGGTGTTTGTTAGGAGAAATGCTTCAACATCATTTAAATTAGTTCTGAGCCCACGGATGTTCGTAAATGCAAGCCTCAAGGGAGGAGGCAATTTGATTTTCTTTGATTTTTGTCCTGGTTTAAGCATAATTTAAGATTGTACTATCATTTCTTTTAATAGTTTCAGTTTAGGTAAGGGGTACTGAACAAGTGGTTATGCAGAACACCGGGCATGCCACACAAGTAAACCATCAGCTGACCTTCCGTCTACTAGGTCTGTGGCCTCAGGAAAGCTCACTGGGGATGAGTGCAGGGTCCCTTTCCATGCGCGACATGGCACTACAAACATCCCGATATTATTCGACTGTTGATGGAGAGTTAGGACTCCTGTACTACCAGTCGGGAACAGCAGCTAGGAACTGGAAATCCGGTACCCTCAACCCATCAGACGATCGTCAACCCAATCTACTTGTACTGGCATTATGGTGTTCAAGCACTCCCAAGTGCCCAGTTTAGAGGGGGATGGGATGTGTCGAGAGAGGGGGGAAAACGGCGTTCATTGCCCTAGTCAGGAAATTGAGATCGACCATCGAGTGTTTCTGTCGAGTTCCTGTGCTTCGACCTCTACACCTGTCTAATAGGCAAAGAAGGTGTATGGAAGATGGGCGATATACAATGCCTATCTACTCCTTAAGCAGTTTAGGTTTGCAGACCGGTAATTTGTTTGAGTCACCAGCTCTAGGAAGGATGTCATCCAAGACTGGAGGGGCCTTCCTCCCCTTAGGTTTAGCTTCAGAGTTTTCCTTCTCATAGACGGATGACCTGGGAAGATCTACGGGTCCATCAGCACCGAAAGGGTTTGCCCCACGCCTGCGTCCTAATCCAGGTATTTCTGCGACCCCGCGTGGGTAGTTAATGTTCCTGGGTTAGTATGTAAATGTTATATGTCTACTGAGAAATTACACTCCTCAAAGTGATTAAGGGACATTGCTATTTAATAGTTACTGAATGGGGTGAGTAAAAGTTCATACAGTGGAAGCAGCTATATTTGCAACATGTTTGTTGGAAGGAGTTAAGATATGGATTAATATTTTTCCATTAAATTTAGAATTTTTTATTTATATGTTGGCTTAGGAATAGGATAACGTGTTACAGAATGGTTTGATATTAAGTTTTATTTAAAAATGTGGTTGCCCAAGCTCTGGGTATTTTAGATGGCATGAGGATTAAGTGCTGTATCTATGCTGTAAGATACAAGTAACGACATTTTTATATGACGTACAATACAGTACAGGTATGAATTGGAAGTAAAATTATAAGCTATGGCGTATTCAGTATGTATAATAAAGTAAATAGTTATATGGGAAGATTTCTTGCAGATGCGAATATATGGAGGTTGTAGTATTAAGTATGTTTCCACTTCTAATGAAGATTCATTCAGCTTTCATTTATAAATCATGAAGTTGTATTTTGCATTAGAGACTATTGGTTTAGTTTTTGTATTTATCATTGAAAACGAAGGAAGAGACAGCTATTGCTATGTAATGTAGATAGCTGTAAATCTAAGTACAGACCATAGCTAGTAAGTATCTACCTGGGTAAGAATAAAATAATGTATGCCTGTGTAAATGTTTAGTGAGAGTGACCTCCAATCGGTCAGAGTGCGAAGGTTAAGAGCTGACAGCTGAGGACGCCCTTCCATGGCGTGTGTAATGTATGAGTGTTAGTAGCAGCTTGCGGAGTAGAATAGACTGTTAGTTTTTAGGAGAGGATTAACTTACAGAATACAGTAGAATTAATTTTTAGAATTTATAGTCAACTAAAATTTAGTTATAGAAAAATAAAAAAAATTTTTTCCTTTTTTCAGTTGCGTGCTAGCGACTCTATAAGTCGGTCTGTCCGTAACACTTTTGAGCTTGGCCTTTTTGGTTAAGATCAAAGGTCTGTTGTTAATAGATGCTGTTCTTAGCTTTTTAAGCTTTTCTTCGCCTTTTGGCCAAGATCCAAGTGTAGTATCTGTTCCGGCAGATACTGCACTTAAGATAATTTGTACCAGTCAATGGAGGGGAAACCCTCTATACTGGGACAATTATTATTTTTGGTAACCAGAGTGACCCCTTTTAGGGGAGCTGGTTTTTACCTCACATTAAAAACGGCCTTGTGCCTAATTTGCTCAGTGGGGGAGCAAATAAATACCATCTGTTCCGGCAGATGCTGCACTTAAGATAATTTGTACCAGTCAATGGAGGGGAAACCCTCTATACTGGGACAATTATTATTTTTGGTAACCAGAGTGCCCCCTTTTTTGCCTACTTTTAGGGGAGCTGGTTTTAACCTCACATTAAAAACGGCCTTGTGCCTAATTTGCTCAGTGGGGGAGCAAATAAATACCATCTGTTCCGGCAGATACTGCAAGCTATGACTAGCAAAGACCAGATGTGGGGGCAACCCCACATGCCTGACCTTTAACCAGCTCCCATTTCCCACCTCTCGGGAGCTGGTCCCCTTTTTCCCTTCCCCCTCCCTTCACTCCTCACATTAAAAATCGGCCTTGTGCCTAATTTGCTCGGTGGGGGAGCAAATAAATACCATCTGTTCCGGCAGATGCTGCAAGCTATGACTAGCTATGACTAGCAAAGACCAGATGTGGGGGCAACCCCACATGCCTGACCTTTAACCAGCTCCCATTTCCCACCTCTCGGGAGCTGGTCCCCTTTTTCCCTTCCCCCTCCCTTCACTCCTCACATTAAAAATTGACCTTGTGCCTAATTTGCTCGGTGGGGGAGCAAATAAATACCATCTGTTCCGGCAGATACTGCAAGCAAAGACCATATGTGGGGACGACCCCACATATAAGACCTTGGTCAATGTAGGGGTAACCCTTCATACCAATTGTCACTATCCAGCTCCCCTACTCCCCGGGGAGTTGGTCCCCATTTCCCCTTCACTCCTCACATTAAAAATCGGCCTTGTGCCTAATTTGCTCGGTGGGGGAGCAAATAAATACCATCTGTTCCGGCAGATACTTCAAGCAAAGACCATATGTGGGGGCAACCCCACATATAAGACCTTGGTGAATGTAGGGACAACCCTTCATACCAATTGTCACTATCCAGCTCCCCTACTCCCCGGGGAGGTGGTCCCCATTTCCCCTTCACTCCTCACATTAAAAATCGGCCTTGTGCCTAATTTGCTCGGTGGAGGAGCAAATAAATACCCTTTTCTTCGCCTTTTGGCCAATATCAAAGTGTAGTATCTGTCCGGCAGATACTGCGAGAAAAGACCATATGTGGTGGCAGCCCAACATATAAGACCTTGGTCAATGTAGGGGCAACCCTTCATACAAATTGTCACTATCCAGCTCCCCTACTCGCCGGGGTTTGGCCCGCATTTCCCCTTCACATCTCACATTAAAAATTGACCTTGTGCCTAATTTGCTCGGTGGGGGAGAAATAAATACCAACCCCACATAACAGACTTTGGCCAATGTAGGGGCAACTCTTCCTACCAATTGTCACTATCCAGCTCTCCTACTTCACGGGGAGCTGGTCCCCATTTCCCCTTCACTCCTCACATTAAAAATCGGCCTTGTGCCTAATTTGCCCAGTGGGGGAGCAAATAAATACCAACCCTTCATACCAGTTGGCACTATCTAGCTCCCCTACTCCCCGGTGAGTTTGTCCCCATTTCCCCTTCACTCCTCACATTAAAAATCGGCTTTGTGCCGAATTTTCTCGAGGGGGAGCAAATAAATACGCTTTTTTTGGCCAAGATCAAAGTGTAGTATCTTTTCCGGCAGATACTGCAAGGAAAAACCGTATATGGGGGCAACCCTACATATAAGACTTTGGTCAATGTAGGGGCAACCCTTCATACCAATTGTCACTATCCAGCTCCCCTACTCCCCGGAGAGTTGGTCCCCATTTCCCCTTTACTCCTCACATTAAGAATCGGCCTTGTGCCTTATTTGCTCGGTGAGAGAGCAAATAAATACCCTTTTCTTGGCCTTTTGGCTAAGATCAAAGTGTAATATCTGACCTTACTACATGCTGTACTTATGTTTGCAACTTTGTAATATAGAGTGGGGATCACTTTTCTGTATTAATTTAACGTAAAATGATCACCCATTTTACAACAAGCCAGTCTCAAAGCAATTCAAGTCATTCTCCAGATCATTCAAGTTGTTTTTGAAGGATTCCAATTATTTTTTAATCATTCAAATCATTCTTAAGGTCATTCAATCCATCCTTAAGTTCATTAAAGTCATTCTAAGTCATTTACTTTTTATTTATTTGAGTCATTCCAGCCCATTTTTCGGTCATTTTAGTTTATCTTTAAGAATTTCATGTCAATCCTACATTCACGCATTCATTCATTACACGAGAGCACGCGACTAATGGCTATCGGCCTTGTTTATTTAACATGTAAATCAGACAATGGCAGTAGTCTTGGAGGAAAAGAATATATTGGATATACGTAGCACGCAAGAGAGGGGTGTTTCTACCGTAATGAGAAACTGTTAGTACATGTCGCGTCAGAATTCGTAGTTAAAGACAGTCAATTAGGTCAGGCACAAAGCATTGTGTATCTATTCAGAAATAGTCTTAGTGACGTATCTAAGATCACTGTATATTTCAGGTACAGATATAATTGAAAGTAAGGCAAACTATATTCCGTGGTTTGTTATAAATAGCAAGGAAGCCACATATTCAATACAAGCGAGTTTATATAGTAATTGTAGATATTAAGTTTATTACTTAAATAAAGTCGTATCTTTTTTCAAATGTAGGAAAAAAATAAGTCCAGGTTTCTGAAACTTCTGGGGTTTGCTTTGCATAGGCTTTTTTGTTGCTTCGCTAGTTTACTTGAAATATAAGAGTGAAACAGTATTTTGTATATAGCGAGGGGAGGATAAAGAATTTTAGCTTTAGTCAAGATAAGGTTTGCAAAAAAAAAAAAGACAAATAAAGACGATAAATAAATACAAAGAAAACAAAACTAAACGAGAATGTATACATTTCTTAGAAGTACTTAATAACTAGGGCTATGACAACAGCATATTCTTTTCATTGTTTTGACTCTCTAGTATATATCCGACACAGTTAGACACAATTACTCAACTGAGAACCACATCACTCTACATAAATACATATAAGATATCAATGGATATATAGCTGAGAATCAAAAAAGGAAAATAATATGCTGTTGTCATAGTCCTAATTATGACACACCTTTGCTTCGGATGCACATCTATGACAGTGTGGCTGGCCTAGTGTGTCAATATCTGCAACAGAGAGATGAAACTTTCCGGTTATGAATACATAATTTCAGTCATCATAGCAATGCAATTTGCAATCCTCTCTGATTCATTCAGGCGAAATAAAAAAATAGGAGACATTACTTTTGAAATACTCCTCGTTGATAGATAGCTAGATAGCTAGCTAGCTAGCTATCTAGCTAGCTAGCTAGATAGATAGATAGATAGATAGATAGACAGACACGTGATAGGAAAATGCACATATACCAAACAGGAAAATATACAAACAAGATAGCCGCCTTTTTTCGCGATTGTTGTTGCTTTCACGGTTTCGATTGATGCGTCGATTCTTAAGCCGAACAGCATTAGTTTTCAGGGGAAAATATTAACTGATTGGACATCCAAAACAACGTCTAGCTAATACCTTTTCCATTTTAGTTCATCTTTGTCATCTTGCCTGCATTACGACTTGGCAATGTTTTGTCTGACTGATTTAAATGGGATTATGTTTCTAGCATCTTTGTTTAAACAGAGTGATCTCCCTTTAGGATGAAATAAGTAGTCTATTAAATACATCACATTAACAACAACAAAACAAAACAAAAAGTAACAATAAAAACAATAAAAACAACAACAACAACAACAACAACAACAATAATAATAATAATAATAATAATAATAATAATAATAATAATAATAATAATAATAAAAAACTGCCCAACTTTAGAGTAAAATGCTGGTGACTGCTCGGCTGGCACCACACCTAATGGTCGTAAAGGGTCGAGGAGGATGGAAAAACCAAGCAGAGAGAGAGAGAGCACTAACCAGACTTCCACTGCAAAAATGTGGAAAATACTGTTACCTTGGGGAAGCTTATTGCCAACTAAACTCCAGGGAATATTAATGGACGTTTTCAGCGAGCAAACAATGGCACGTAGCAGTTGCGATAACGCAACGTCATCTGCAATCGTTATCGAATAAGGTGGAGATCTCTGGAAATTTAGAACACCTGTTGCCACTCGGGCTCTCTTATTAGTAAGTAATCGCTTGCGATGAAATGTATGAGAACACCTAGTGAGAAAATAATAATAATAATAATAATAATAATAATAATAATAATAATAATAATAATAATGATATTAATCTCATCTGTCTGTTTAAATGTATGTATGTATTATGTATGTATGCCTAAAACTTTCGACAGTGGCGACGGATTTTCACGAAATATGTATCGTTTTGAAACTCCACCCTTCGGACGACACATATCGAAAAATTGGCTAAAAAATTAATTCCTTCGCCCTCAGCTGGGTGCTTTTCTACAAGGAAGGGTCGCTTTTTTCGCCGATATTTTCGAAAGTCATCCCCTATTTTCAATTGAGTAGACTTAATTTATACCTTCGCCACTTCTGATTGGCGATGAATGCAACGGCAAAGACGGCACATATTTTGGGTTTTTTTTACGTTCTTTCCTCTTTCATGGACGCTTTTGCGGTTGCCTGCAGCGCATTGGGCCTGACCATCAATCTAATAAAAAACTGTCTTAATGTATCAGCCTGCACCGGGCATGCCATACTATGAGCCATCAGTTTATATCTGTGGGTCAAGGCTAGCGGTTGTCTCTAAGTTTGTATACTTGGGTAGCACACTGACTATGTCTGGTGACCTGGATGATGAGGTATCGTTACGGATCAGCAGGGCAAGTGATGCCTTCGGAAAGTTTGTGGAGACGTCATGGGATCTTGCTGCCAACTAAGATTAAGGTTTATGCCGCATGCGTTCTCTCTACTCTTCTCTATGGTTGTGAAACTTGGAAAACATGCAGGGAGCATTTGAGACGTCTCGAGCGGTTTCACCAGATGTGCCTACGGCGAATCTTAGGTGTGAGTTGGCAGATGTATGTCAGTGATGTGGAGGTGCTTGATCGGACCCAATGCCTTAGCATTGAGGCTCACGTTATTAAGCATAGACTGAGATGGAGTGGACATGTGGTGAGGATGTTAGACAGTCGACTTCCCAAACAACTCCTTTATGGCGAGCTCGCCGAGGGAAGACGTCTGGCTCAAAAGCCTAAATTGAGATTAAAGGATTGTTTAAGATCCACCTTAAAAAATGTGAGATTGATGAAAGAACCTGGGAGAGTCTTGCTTTGGATGGCAGAGGGTGGAGAAGGATTTGCGGGGAGGTGTGGGCAAGTTTGAGGTGGATCGAACCCAGTATGAGCGGCTGAAGCGCGATATCCGGAAAGGGAGAGTGAAAGGAGCCGTGGATGGGAGGGGGGGGGGCAAATTGGTGTGAGGTGTGCGGAAGAATATGTCTTAGCAGAGCTGGGCTGATGAGTCACCAGTCTACTCATCGGCGCAGCGGGCCACAAAGCAGTCTTGAGTTGCCAGAGTTAACCTGTGTCAACTGCGGGCGGGTGTACAAAACGACAGGCGGTTTGAAACGGCATTTGATCCTGCATAGAAAAGAACAGCAAGAATGTGCTGCTAGTGGTGCACATGTCTGTACAATGTGTGCTAAGGAATGCCGGAGTTTAGCAGGGCTTAAAAGCCACATTTTTGCAGCCAATCACTGAATGTTTTCGTGTTTCTATAGCCCTTTTTGTGCTATATCGAGTGATGGCAATGTTCGAAAGCGAATTTGCTGCCATCATGTATGTTTAGAACTTTCAACAGAGGCGACATATTTTCACGAGATCGGTATCGTTTTAAAGCTTAATCTTCGGAGGGAAAGTGGTGCGTCAGCGGGAATGAGTTCACGGTCTGGGTGGATGCTAGTTCACTGGCCCTTGGAGTTGCCCTTGCAGTTAATGATTCCATTATTGAAGATGTCTGTTGGCTTCGGCCAGAGAATGATTCGAGGCACATAAACCTGGCCGAACTTGATGCCACATTGAAGGGCGTTAACGTGGCGCTTCAATGGCACGCCAAGGTTCTACATATCATGACTGACTCGGCATGCACTCATCGGTGGATAACCGATGCATTAAGTGGAAGAGCACGGCTGACGACACGAGCATCGAGTGAGATGTTAATTCGAAGACGGCTTGCCACCTTGGTCGACACCATCACGGAGTACGACCTGACCGTGGACGTAGTGTTGATCAGGTCTGCACTCAACAGAGCAGATGCTTTGACAAGAGTCCCTCAACGATGGCTTCTGGCTGGTGCTCGGAGAGATGCTGATAATCTGCAAAACACATGTGCAGCAGTTGTGTGTAATATGGATGCAGCGCGTATCATGGACATTCATCGACAGTGTGGACATCCTGGCATCAAGCGGACACTGTACTTTGTCAAGATGATTGATCCAGGAGTAGGAAAAAAAGATATCCGAAGAGTGGTGGAAAGTTGCGAGGCCTGCCAATCCATCGACCCAGCTCCAGCACGATGGAAGAAAGGGGAGTTAGGAGTGAGTGGTAAGTGGCAGAGAGTGGGCATGGACATCACACACTACGGTGGCAACCACTTCCTTACCCTCATCGATTGTGGGCCTACACGTTTCGCAGTCTGGAGACTCCTCGGGCGCCAGGACTCTTGCAACATTATTCGCCAGCTGTCATCCGTGTTCTGTGAAAGAGGTGCGCCCGATGAAGTGCTGACGGACAACGACCCAGCCTTTTGCAGCCATCAGATGAGGCAGTTCTTACAAGAATGGGGTGTGCGGCTGCGGCTTAGATGCGCTTATGTGCCTTCTGGCAATAGTATAGCTGAGAGAAGCCATCGCAGCATCAAAACAATTGCAGCCAGGAAGCAGTGCACCATCGCAGAAGCTGTGTACTGGTATAATCCCATGCCAAAGGATGGCGTCTCTCCAGGAACGGCGCCTGCAAACGCAATCTATCAGTACCGTGTCCGAGAAAAAGGAATCCACCCCGATACAACTGTGGCCACTGAGATAGAACGGAATCGATATGCCAAAGGGGATGCTGTCTGGGTGAAGCCGCCAGGAAACCGATGTACTGACAAGTATAAACGAGGCACAGTAACCGATGTGATGAGTCAGCAGTGTGTCCACGTTGATGGCGTACCCCGTCACGTTAGGGACCTACGGCCGGCGACACATGTACCATCTCCAGTCGACGATGAGAGTGATTCTGACTCTGAGACGAGTGGGCCATCGCTTTGGTTTGCACCATCCTTATAAAGCAGTGACTCTGATATCAGTAACCTCCACGGAGATGAAGCCTTCCCCGACCATCAGGCGGTGGATGAGAGCGCACGCGAAGACGAGAGCAGCACTGTCCCCCTTCGTAGAAGCACCCGACAGCGGCGATCATCACCCCCCTGTCGTCTCTGTGATCATGAGATCAGGGGGGAGTGTGGAGAAAGTGGCTTACCGTTAAAGAGGCTACGCGTTTGTGCCTGCAGAGCACAAACTAAGAATCAAGATGGCGCCCGCATGCGTTTATGTGGAAAAAAGTCTCGTGGAATCTCGGAGAATCTCGTACCCTGATTCCATAAATAACGAGGAAAGAAAAGCGGGAAGTGAGACGATTTTGAGTCACGGAAACGAACGGACGTGTGTAAAAGAAGAGGTAGAAGAAAAGAGTGTGGTGAACGAAACAAACAACGACTCGGTTGAAAGTAGAGTTGTAATGAACACATATAGTGTCTACGTCGGGCGAACCGACGTTCATTTTGAAACAAGAATTAGACAACATGTTCCTTCGAAATAAAAATGTTAGAAATTCTCCTCAATCCCACCCACAATAATTTAGATTCCGCATTTGGAAATCATTTATTGGATAACCCAGAATGTGGGCAGACATATAAGAATGATTTTTTTTCAATTTTATTTCGAGACCGATCGAGTAGTCATTTGAAAACTAGAATCCGTCTCCATTGCACGCCTCAAACCCTCTATCTCTGCAAGCAGAAACAGTTTGTGAATACCCTAGACCTTTTAGGCGAATTATAGAAATATTTTAGATATGACTCCCCCCGTTATCTCCTCCCCCCTATAATTGTATGCGGGTTATCATTCCCCATTCGTGATAGTTTAATTTTTTTCCATAATATTCATTATATATATATATATATATATATATATATATATATATATATATATATATATATATATATATATATATATATATATATAGTCCTGGTCAAAATCATAAGACCACTTAAGAAAGTAAGCGTTTACGCATATTATCGAATTTTTAATCAAACAAATGGTTGAAACCATTGCCAAAAGGGAAAATATGATGGAAAAAAATGTAATCTGCTTCATTTATCCTGCCTTGATAGATATCTCACTGTTCCTGGAATTCTCTATCTATATAAGAGCCAGGCAAGTCCAAGGATGGAGCAGGAGCTGCTAGAAAGGACTTATCCTGCCTTGATAGAGTTCAAAATAGACTTCTTAGCTTTGTAGGAGATGTACTTTTCTCTTTCCTGCAACCTCTTTCTCATAGAAGAGACGTTGTGAGCTTGTCTTTTCTTTAGTGTTATTTTCATTGCACGTGCTCGTCTGAGCTACAATTTATGGTCCCCCATCGCCAAACTTTTACAAGAAACACTCGTCTAGCTGAAAACACTATCAATAATTCCCCCCACTCTTTATCTGTGCCTAAACCTAAACGTACATTCCATGAACAAAGTTTCTTAGAACTGCACGCCTGTGGAACTTACTTTCGTTTGCTTGCTTTCTAGCTGACTACAATATGGTTGTTTTCAAGTCTAACGTAAACAAGTTCTTGATGAGCCGTTCCACTTAAATTGACAAATTTACCGAATTTCCATTATTAACGATTACTATATTATCTAATTTACTACTGTACACTCTTTAACCCTTATCCTCGAGTGGCCTCTTGGCCTTGATAAGTGGTGATGCATATGTAATATATATATATATATATATATATATATATATAAAATATATATATATATATATATTTATATATATATATATATATATACTGGCAAAAACCTAAACACAATAATATATACGTGCTCGTTTATGGAAATGTTAATCGTGTTGCTTAATATTTGAGTCAATTCACATGGCTTAAATTCTTATTGATATATGTAAATTACCATTAGTGTATATATATAAATACGGTTTATTGGTTACATATGTGCATACATGTTTCAGTGTAATCGTAATTCAAGGGTAACACCTCATCAGACTTAAAAAGGATCGATATTGAAATGGGAGCAAAGCTTACATTAGTTTTATAAGATATTGTGGTATGGTTAACGTTGTGGAAGAAAGTGTGGCGTATACTTTGTGAATGTTTTTGGAGGGAGGTGTGGTGAAGGAAAAGAGTAGGGTACGAGAGGGGCAGTACGATTTCGTGTGGTTAAGCTGTCGAAATGGAGAAGGGTCGTATCTTTTAACTTGGTGGTTAATTATTGGCCTAAGTTTTCGCTTTGAACTGAAGTAATATTATAATCTTATCGTCGCTACTTTCCTATCTAAGGTTTTTATGGTTGTTTTCTTTCTGGTGGCGACTTTATTTTTCTATTGACAAGTTTTATTGTTTTATCCATTTATTTTTTATTTGTATATTTCTTATTTATTGTTTTTATTTTATTCCTCGATTTATTTTTTCCATTCATTTGTTTTCGAATAATGTATTTATTTATTTGTGTATTTGTAAGATATATGTCCAGATGGTCAAATCAACAGTTAGTTGAATAAATATATAGGCTTATCTGTATGATTTAAATAAAGGTGGTATATCGGTAGTTTTATTTTCTTCTCTACCGCAGTGTCTGAAGGAATTATCGTAGCAAAGGTTTTTATATCTATATATAAATTTAATTTCGATGATTGTCATTTTTTTCATTTAGATTGCTTATCCTTTCTGCAATGCTAGAATATGTATATATTTGATAGGCTTATATGCTTATTTTTTAGGGGTAGATTCAATACTAAACTAAACGAACAGAAACAAAATCTGTCACCACCGGATAAAGGTGAGTACACTTTACATAATTAATAATTAACGATTAACTAAAATATCTATGGATCTAGCATTCATGTAATTCGAATGTTGATATATATACCTTCATGAAGTATTATCGTAAAGCAGTATTATATTAGAATGCAAACCACATAATTGACCCTAAACGATAACTAACTACTCTAACTCGAGAACGCTAGGAACACAATACTCCTCAATATAGATAAATATATAATATTATGCACCTATTTGCCATTGTATAGTTAAAAGAACCTATCAAAAAAAGAAACATATATATATATATATATATATATATATATTATGAATGAATGACAAAAGTCTATATTCCAAAGTTCATGCTTTTGACCATCTTATAAATTATTCCTTTAATTCAGTTGACATTTACAATTCTTGACAGTATATGTTTCGTAGCACAAAATCAATCACTTAATTATTATATCAATTAGTGAATCTATTTTGCCCTTAACTCATCAGAAGAAATACGAACAATCAATATATCAAAAGGAAATAAAGTGCGTTTAGACGAAATAAGTTCAATAATTGATATAATAATTAAGTGATTGAATTTGTGCTATGAAAGAGATACTGTTAAGAATTGTAAATGGCATCTAAATAATAGGAATAACTTATAAGATGGTCAACATCATGAACATTGTAATATAAACTTTTTCATACATTCACTATATTGCTCTGTAATTACATTGAGCTTCTTAAATAAGGATTGATATTCATTGTAATGGAATAAAGTCGATTTCCATATATATATTTGGGCCAAGATCAAAGTGTAGTATCTCTTCTTACTGCATGCTGTACTTATATTTGTAACTTTGTGATATAAAGTGGGGGATCACTTCTCTGTATTAATTTAATGTAAAATGATCACCCACTTTACAACCAGTCAGTCTCAAAGCCATTCAAGTCATTCTCCAGATCATTTAAGTTTTATTTGAAGGATTCCCGTTATGTTTTAAGCATTCAAGTCATTCTTAAGGTCATTCAATTCATTAAAGTTATTCTAAGTCATTTATTTTTTATTTATTTAAGTCATTTCAGCCCATTTTTCGGTCATTTTAGTTTATCTTTAAGAATTTCATGTCAATCCTACATTCACACATTCATTCATTACACGAGAGCACGCGACTAATAGCTATCGGCCTTGTTTCGATTAGTTTGCAAGACAGGGAAGTCTTTTTGCATTTTGCACGTCTAAGCATTTATCGACCGCCGTCGGCCAATGCGGGAGGTCGCGTCGCTCCAGTCGGCAGATCCATTTGTTTCTTGCCCAATCGGTCAGCCGGTTACTCGTCTGTGTACTTTTCCTCGGCTTTCTTTCCTTTTAGCCAAAGGTCATTTCCTTCGTCTTGGACATTAATGAGTGGAACCGCCTTCAAAGCCGAGTCGGCATTCACCGATGCGGAAAGTTAAGAGCGAAAAGGAAGGAAATGCCCTCGCTACGCGTTATAGTGGTTAAGGCTGTAGCCAATGGGTCGAGAAGATAGGCATAACTTTGAAAAACGGAGCCAGTTTTTCTGTTCCGAATAATACAGTCTCCAATAGGCATTTGATTTCTTCTGAAGTTGTCGGACATATATATATATATATATATATATATATATATATATATATATATATATATATATATATATATATATATATATAATATGCAATTAGATCTAATTATATATATATATGTATGTATATATATATATATATATATATATATATAAATTACAATTAAATTTACCAAAATGATCCAAGATGGTAAAACTAAAGTATATTATAAATATTAAAGAATTAATATTTATAAAGTAATCTCAACCAGATGTAAAAGCTATATAAAACCAAATAGGAGATAGAGCTTATAATAAGAACAAATCTTCTCTTCTGTATATAAATAAAATGAACTCATTTTTCCCGTCTGATTTTTACCTTAATAGGATTAAAAATCAAGATATTTCATGCAAATATAATATGCACAAACGGCAGAACAATATCTGAGGTGTGTTATAGGCTTATTATTTCTCAAATTCCTCGATAATCTTAGATTTCTATACTTTTTCTGCTGAGAAGTCACGGCTAAAATCGGTTAAGATCAATGGAAGTGGTAAAGTATTTTCTCTCTTATAAATTCCTCCTCCCCCTGCCACCACTTAACACCGTTTGGGGATCGTTCACAAGGAACAGTTGAGAAGAGAACACCGGTTTGGCTTCGTAGTTCTTTCATGTGAAGTTATTTAAAATCACTAAACTAAGCTGCAGTGCTCTGTGGCGTAGTGGTTAGCGTGCTGAACATTTCACATTATATTTTCACGTTCGCGCCGACCTACCGTAGTCGTTTTTTTCTTTTTTTTTTTTCCTAAACAACTGGAATGCACTTTTCTTGGTGGCCGAACTGTTAACGTTGCAGATGTTTTTTTTTGTTTTTTTCACACTTTATTTTCCTACTTTTACTCATGACTCCGGGTTTGATCCTTCCTACTTACCTACCATAATATTTTTTAAAACTCCCCCCCGTCCCGAAAACAAACACTCGGGCAACGCCGGGTACCCCTGCTAGTAGTTAATAAAACATGTTAAAACACTTTAAAAAAGAGTTAAAAACTTATTTAATCTGAAAAGGAAACACTTAATAAGTGGACAGTCATTAATCCGCGGAGTTTCGAAGAAATACTTTCCTTCTCATCAGTGGGTAGGAATATATATATATATATATATATACATATATATATATATATATATATATATGGGGGGGTGACAGCCCTTTTACGACCGGGCAATGCCGGGCGGCTTGCTAATATATATATATATATATATATATATATATATATATATATATATATATATATATATATATATATATATATATAAACTACTTCATTTAATCACATAAATTAATATACGAAAGTATAATTTATGAGTAAACTTTTAGTATTTATTTCGACAGTGCTCAATACATAATTAGAGCTAGGTAGTAATTTATAAAAAATATGCATGGCAATTAAGCTACACAGTATAGGCCGCGTTTTATTCATGACAGGATTGTGCTTGACGAATCCTAGCGTAGATGAAACCCGGAATATTCCGTGTAGCTTAATTGCCAGATATATTTTTATAAATTTATATATATATATATATATATATATATATATATATATATATATATATATATATATATATAACTGGTGGCCCCTTTGAAAATTAAACCATTTTTTTTCTTAAGTGACTGTATTTAATTAATTTTTTTTTATTTTACAGTTTAGAGTGTTAAAATTTGCTCTGGCGTAATTACGAAAGATAATGTCATTTAATTAGCCTCCATTCTCGGCTTCACAAAGTAGAACTTTTTCTAAGTTATTCTCCATGACAGTTCTTAACATCGGAAGTTGTAGGGAAAGAATTTCCAGTCGTATGTTTGCCTTAAGTTCTTTGATAGTTCGGGGCTTATTTGCATACAGGATATTATCGAAGCTAAAACGTCTGGTGCTGTCAAATCAGGTGAAAGTGGAAGCCATTCAAAATCAGAGTTTCCAGAGGTGTTCCGATCTTGAAACGCCGCAGTTAACAACTGCACTGTGACTAGCTGTATGTGTTGTTGCTTCATCTTGTTGCTACGAATACCTGGGCATGTTTGCTAACTGAGGTTGAACAAAACTCACGAGCATATATCTCTATACCATTTCTATATATCTCAGCAGTTACAGTCATGGTATTTTCATTCACATCTTCAAAGAAGAAAGGCCAAATAACCCTTCCCGAGGTTACTCTTCACAATACTGTGGATTAAACTGAGTGCATTGGACTCGCATAAATTTGGCGTGGATTTTCGCTGCCCCAGAATCTGGCATTCTGCTTATTGACATACCTGTTCAAATAGAAATGCTACGCGTCTCAACTTGTGAATAAACTCATTGTCATTTCTTGCAGTTTGTTGAAAACGTGACAGCGAAATTTAGTCGCTTCTGAAAGTCTGGTGGTTGTAAAGATTACGCTAATTGGACTTTACATGATTACATGTGCAAATCTCTTTGAAAACGCCTTCGAGTTGATGTGGTTGGGTTCTCGTCAATGCTACGCCCCACATCTTCAGTATTTTCAGGTGTACGTTCTGAGCGATCTCGTCCACGTCTAGACCCATCATTTATAAAGCCCTTCTTTTGAAAACGCGTCACTAAATTCATTATTGCATGCCGGCGTCGAATATTGAAATGGCGCACATAAGACTATTGCTTTGCAACAATTGACCGTCCATTTTCAAAGTAAATTCAATTATCTTTACTCGTTTTCTTAAACATATATACATACCAAAGCTTTCCAAAGATTCTATTTTATAAGTCTGAACTATTGACCAGAATTGAAAAAATGAAAGCTCGTTTGAAAGGTAATGACCTGAGTTGTGTAGAAGGCTCTGTGACATTTGCCCTTAAGGTCGCACATTAAGGAGATCATCCATCATGCAGAGCCTATTTTTGACACTTTTCACGACCATAAAATGTTTCACTTATAGTTATTTGATTTCCTAGTTTTATATATGAATTATAAAATATCTGATATTTCCCTAAAACGTGTGGCCTTGACGGAGGGGAGACAAAATCTTGCTGCTGTGGTCTCAAATGATTTGAAATAACACCAAGGGGAGACTTGATTCCAAATATTTCTCATATTTTATTTCTACCCTCTTTGGTTTTCATACATAAATAAATTTCACAGTGTATAAGGTTTATTTGATAACGAAGATATTCATAACCGTACCCTATTTCCAAAAGGGAGGAAATGCAACAAATGGTATCAAGTCTCCCCTTGCTGTCATTTCAGATCATTTGAAACCATAGCAACAAGTTTTAGTCTCCTCTCCATCAAAACCAGAAGTTTTTGTAAATATATTTATATTATTTCTAAACGCTATAATTAAATACATACTTCGTGTATGAGACTATAATTAACCATATTTTAATTATTGATTCTGGGGTTTCTTGTCTCCTTTAATTTCCCCCCGCCCCTCTCTCTCTCTCTCTCTCTCTCTCTCTCTCTCTCTCTCTCTCTCTCTTTATCTATCTATCTGTTGTGGAGACGCCTACTAATTAACATAGGCGGGTGAGTGAGATATATAAATGTATCAATCACCAATACCGCGGAGTCCGGCAACGACCGTCAAATAGGCAAGACGCTTATGCTGCCTCCAGTAAGACATGATGCACGCCACCTGCCGGAATATCTCCAACTGAAGTATATCTGAAGACATGTAAATATGTATATAACTTTTCTTCCTAATATATTATTGTATACTTTACTTTCGTTTTCTTGTTAATTATTTGTGCAGACACAACACTATCTATCTCTGTCTCTCAATATTTCGAAAGTTTATGTAGTTTGCCAAGCGATAATGTAATGAGTTGTGTGTGTCTGTGTGTTCGATAATGTTTGTGTGCGTGGGTGGGAGGAAATGTTGCAAAGATGAGCGCACAGATTGAGGCGCCCAGCGACATCGATCCGTAGACTGGTTTCTACTGTTTTATTGAAGAAAAGTCTAGTTTTTTAAGGGTTTGCGTAGCTCTAAGAAAGACTATCTATAATATAAATCTCACCTGTCTGTTGAAATGTATGTATGTATGTATTTCTCATTGTAGTATTATTGTAGTTTTTACATGAGTTCTTCAAATTTAAATTAATACAAAATATCCCGACTCCACAAATTAATAAAAGTTCAATTATCGTATTTTAATTATAAGTTAAAGCTAGAATGTTCGAACATTCTAACTCGAGGTAGGTAAAGCCAAAAACAAAAGCATTGTTGAATTAAAAGTAATAAACAAGAATACAGAATCCTACAAAGATGACACCCCCCCAACCTCCAAGTACTTTTTTTATTTTCATCTGTTTTTCAATTTTTTCAGCGGATTATTATTGAATGGATATTAGTCTACCAGATTATAAAAAAAAGTCAATATTAAATATTTGTAGGAATCCTCAGTTTAGTAAATTGATCACCCATTTTGGAACCACGCAATGTCTTTAGGCGAAATTTCAGGAATTTAGCCCTTTTTTAGATTATTTTGGAAAAATAAATTTTATAAAGGCTAATTCGTGAAATTTGGCCTCAAAACATTGAGTGATTCTTAAATGGGTGATTGATTTACTAAAACGTTGCATTAGAAACTGAGCACCCCCTACAAATGTTTAAATATTGACTTTTTTTTTAATAATCTAGTAGACTAGTGTCCATTCGATAATAATCCACTGAAAAAATTGAAAAAAAGAAGAAATTTTTTTTAAAAAATGAAGAGGGGAACAAAATTGAAGAAAAGAAATTTTTTTTAAAAAAAATGAAGAGGGGAACAAAATTGAAAAAAAAGAAGAAATTTTTTTTAAAAAATGAAGAGGGGAACAAAATTGAAGAAAAGAAGAATTTTTTTTTTTAAAAATGAAGAGGGGAACAAAATTGAAAAAAAGAAGAAATTTTTTTTAAAAAAATGAAGAGTGGGAACAAATTTGAAAAAAAGAAGAAATTTTTTTTTAAAAATGAAGAGGGGGAACAAATTTGAAAAAAAGAAGAAATTATTTTAAAAAATGAAGAGGGGGAACAAATTTTTCAGGTCCGTCAAAAAAAAATGTAATAAAATGTTTAGCAAAAAAAATATGCTGATAATACACGTCTTTTGAGCTATGACAAACAAAAAAAAGGTACTTGTGCATTTAACGAACCAGACGTAACTCAGCATTTGTTAGGCTTTGGTCGATGCATGACGTCAACAGCTTGGGTTTTGCTGCTGTCTGACGAAACATGGTGATCAGTCAATCAAAATGCTGTGCACTTAGTTTCAACTCGACGCGCATGTTGAAAGTATCCGGCATAAAACAAGACAGGTCGGCTAGTCTTTCCTTCTTTTACAATATGAACTCAGGAACGTAGGGTTAAACTCTCCGGACCAAAAGTTAAGTTAAGCAATTTTTCTACTTATGTAACTTTTGAAAGGTATTTGTCTTAATATCGCAAACATTTGTGTATTGCAAACCTTTTTTTTTCTTATTTCAGCTTTGACTTAAACTCTGAACATTTTAAATGTACTTATCTTTTAGATTTTTTTGTTTTGTTTTTAAATCTTTTTGTCAAATATTCTATTATTAACCAACACTGTTTTCCTATATTTAAAACCTTCCAGAGATTGAAACCAATTACAGGAGACGAAACCGGACATATTATTTCTAAGCGAAACTGACATAGGGCCGACCACTTCCCTAGATGAGTTCATAATTAAAGGATACTCTAACTTAACATCTAAATCTAACCCCCAAGATCGCCATGAGCATGGAATATGGGCCTACATTAAAGATGGCTTCTCGTGTGGTAGGGATATCTCCAGGGAAGACCTTAATTTACCTTATACGTGCTTCCGGGTTGCACTTGCTTACACTACCACATTTATATTTGCCCTCTATCACTCTCACCACAGCGGGATTACTATCTTTAAGAATATATCTGAGAAAATTGACCATATCCTGTTTGCTCATCCTTCGGCTAACATTCACTTCAATGTCCATAATGTGGAATGGCTGAACCACTCAAATAAGACAGATGATGAGGGGAGGTCCTGTGTTATTTTAACATTTACTATGACCGCACAGAAATTGTTCACGAATCCACCCGTGTGCTCGATACCGAGGGCCTGCAATAAGTAATGCCCCTGACCCACTTCCAGTTGGCTGATCTAGCTGAAATTTTGCATGTGCAATGATTTATATCTCTACGGATTATGTGGCAAATTACAGCTCTGAACTCATTGTGGTTTCTGTTTTACATGTGTTTGGACTGAGTCAGGTGTGAAATAGAGCCTGTTGAATGTCGAGCAGTGATCCGGTTTTTGTATTTGAAAGGACGCACACCACAGGAAACTTTTGATGAAATGAAAGAAACTTATGGTGATAATGGCCCATTATATGACCTTGTAAAACGCTGGCATCGTGAATTCAAACATGGCCGGAAGTCTGTGGAAACAGCTCCCAGACCTGATCGCCCCCCTTCTGCCATTGATGAGGCATCTGTCCGTAAAATTGAGGCTGCCATTTTAGAAGATTGGCGCATTACTATTCGCCAAATAGCCCAAGATGTCAAGATTAGTACAGGGTCTGTTGGAACTATCATTCATGACCATTTGCATATGCATAAGGTGTCTGCCAGATGGATTCCCAGGTTACTCACACATTCCAGAAGCGAGAACGCGTCAAGTGCTCGAGGATGAATTTGAAGATGTGCCAAGAAGATGAGTCAACGTTTTTCAAAAGACTGATTACACAGGATGAAACCTGGGTCCATCACTATGATCCAGAGACCAAAGCCCAGTCAATGCAGTCGAAGCACTTGGACTCACCACCTCCAAAAAAGGCAAGGGGTCAGCTCTCCGCTGGCAAGGCCATGCTCACAGTCTTCTGGGACCAGGACGGAGTAGTGATGACAGATTTCCTGGCAAAGGGTACCACAATTACAGGAGCCTATTATGCTTCACTTTTAAGGAAATTCAGGGAAGCAATCAAAATCACGTGGTGGGGCAAGATCAGAAAAGGTACCCTTCTCCTGCAGTACAACGCTCCGGTCCACAACTCGCATGTCGCCAGATCAGAAGCACGGGCATGTGGTTATGAAATCCTACTCCATCCTCCTTACTCTCCTGGCCCTACACCCTCTGACTTTCACCTCTTCCCAGCCATGAAGTTGTTTTTGAAAGAAAAGCGTTTCCCAGATGATGCAGCCTTGATTTCTGAAGTCACGTCGTGGTTGGAGGACCAACCTGGGATGTTCTACAAAAACCGTCTCCAGAGCTGCATCAAACAATGGGAGAAATGCATAATTCTGGGTGGTTCCTATGTAGAGAAAGATTAATAACTGTGCCAAGTTTCGTTGCTCTACTCGTATGGGAAGTGGGTCTGGGGCATTACTTATTGCTCGCCCCTTGTACTACCGGTCAGTATGCAAGCCTTCTAGACCTTTTTTCACAACTTCCCCTGAGCTATGTTCATGTTCTGTTCTATCTCCTCTGGGATCCTCTGACCACTCCGTTGTATCAGTTAAGATAAAAATGAAATGTAATAAGTCTTCAGACATACCTCTCCACGGTACTTTATATCGATACTCTATGGCTGACTGGGATAGCTTCTGTACATTTATATCTGATCTACCTCTGCATTCCACGTTTAAAAGGATGTGTCCTCTACAGTATCAGACCTAACCGAATTGTTAATTTTAAGCATAGACCGATTCATACCATCAAAAAATTCCAACAAAAACCTAACAGCCAGTCATGGTTCTCCCCGGCATATGCTGCTGCCATCGCGCACAGAAAGTACTTTTTCCATAGCTACCAACTTAATAGATGTACAGACTAAAACTACTTTTAGGACTGCCAGCAACCACTGTAAAAGAGTAATAAAAAATGTAAGAGAACTGTATGCTAAATCCATTAAATTCAAAGTAGCTGAGCAGCGGCTTGGTTCCCACCAGTTTTGGCAAATAGCAAACAGAATCCTGAACAGAAGCGTGCATTCTATCCCAACCATCATCAATAGACCTGAGGTCATCTCGTCAGCATCAGACAAGGCCAAACTATTTGCCAAGAACTTTACAGATAATTCTACCTTATTCGACCAAGGCTACCAACTCCCTGTATTTTCTCCTATAGCAGACAACACACTATGCAGCATACAAATATCTGTGTGCAATGTCGCAAAGCTAATAAAGAACCTTAATTCCAGTAAAGCAACTTGCCCCAGGATTTCCAATTATAGTATTGAAAAAGCTTCAACCAGAACTTGCTCCCATACTTACAAAACTGTTTAAGCGTTTCCTTAAGGAGAAGTACTTCCCAACACCCTGAAAAATCTCATCAGTATGCCCTGTATTTAAGAATTCAGGTGAAAAGTCATCTCCCTCTCAGTACAGACTAATAAGTCTCTTGTGTGTCATGAGTAAACTGTTGGAATCCATATTAAATAGAGAAGTAGTCAACCACCTCAGCAGAAATAACGTTCTTGGTGACACGCAATATGGTTTCTGTTCTGCACGATCTACAGCAGATGTGCTAAGGGTTATATCTAATAGGATTAGTGAATCTTTCGACAAAGGCTTTTTTTCTAGGGCAATTGCTCTTGACATACCAAAGGCCTTTGTTAAGGTATGGCATAAAGGCCTACTTCACAAGATTTCCAGCTACGGTATAACTGGAAATGTTTTTTCAATTATTAACTCATTTCTCTCTGATAGGCTCATAAGAGTAGTGGTTGATGGGCAGAAATCAGAGGCCCTCAGTATAAATGCTGGAGTCCCTCAGGGTACCATCCTAGGCCCAACTCTCTTCCTGATCTACATCAATTGTTATATAGTTATTATTGGACGAATTTACCACTTGTGCGCGTATGTTATGTGAGTTCTTATTAGAAAAGATTCGAGTCTTAGAAGAGTTTTATTAGGAGAGTGTTTGTCTTATTACAGAGAGAGGAATGTTGAAAGACTCAGAGAGAGAGATGTTCTTGTAAGAGACTTTCTTATATATTAAATGTTCATTCTTTTCTTGTGTAGAAGAAGAAACTATTGGAGTGAAGGGATAGTGTTCAGACAGTTCGGACATTGTGTAGACATGATGATGTTGAGACGTGTATCTAAAGACATATAACACAAATATATAATACAATTTCACTTTACTTTTTTGTAAGAATCATAAGACAAGACGAGCTTTACAAAACACATGATGGTTTATTTCTCACGACCGGCCGTGATTCCATCACCAAGAATTCAAAGTTTCACATATTTTTCTTGAAGTGATGTCTCGCTCCCTAGACGACTGACTCTCTCCGAGTTTCTTCACTGACTGACTGTCTTTTAACTAAAGTTTTTCTCTATCCCTAGAACTTTCTATTTTCCGTGACGTCATACACATGTTAAAACATGTGCCTTCTTTCACGTGTTCTGGACATACGTGTCCAGAACTTTTCCTATTTCTACAAAAGGAATTTTAACCTATATTCAGTAACCTATTTATCCAATATGTTAAAAACGTTATCTTATAAGCTGCATTCTTTCAATTTAAAATTTCATAACAAATTTGACAGCTCACATTCTTTTCTTGAATATTTTATCTATATTCTAAACAAGTTTGTTTTACATTTTTAAATTCTCACATGTAATCTATTTCTAAAACTAAATTACGAGGTTCGAATTCCGTCTGTTGCTATTTCATTTTCATTTTAACTAAACTGTCCATTTTTATACTTACATGAAAAGGGGACAGCCCTTATCATGTAACACAATGATCTCCCAAAACATACTTAAATCATCCGTTGACATATATGCTGATGACACGACCATCTATGGCAACACATCAAAGGCCGTAAATGACAAATTTATCTGATTCTCTCTCCTCTGATCTTGAGCGCATGGTACAGCGGGGGAAGAGGTGGCTGGTTACATTTTAAGCCTCTAAAACCAAGCTGCTATCTTTACATCATCAACGCTCTGATCCCCATCTGGCATCAATTGAAATGGATGGCTCTCGTCTTGGGGAGGCTCCATGTTTTGATAAGATTCTGTGTTTGACCTTTACTCCTGATCTGAACGCGTACATCAAGTCTGTTGCCAAAGTCGCTGGGAAAATTGTGAGATCCTTCTACCGCTCCAGTAGATATCTCACTACTGATGCAATTCTCTATCTATATAAAAGCCAAGTACGTCCAAGGATGGGGTACTGCTGCCACATCTGGCAGGAGCTGCAAAAATCAGTCTATCCTGTCTTGACATAGTACAAAATAGACTTCGTAGCTTAGTGGAGGATGCCCTTTTCTCTTCCTTGCAACCTCTCTCCTACAGAAGTTTTATCGCTATTTCCATAGCAAGTGCTCGTCTGAGCTCCAATCTCTGGTCCCCCTCGCCAATCCTTCATGATAAACACCTGTCTAGCTGAAACCACTGTCAATAATTTTCCCACTCTTTATCTGTGCTTAAATCAAAACGTAGATTCCATAAACAAAGCTTCTTTCTTAGAAGTGCACGCCTGTGGAACTGTCTTCCGTTTTCCTGTTTCCCACCTGACTACAACTTGGATGTTTTCAAGTTCAACATAAACAAATTCCTGATGAACCGCCCCCTTAAGTAAGACACTTTATCAAATCTCCAATACTAACGATTACTACGATTCTGTCCCATTGATTACTGTACACACAATAACCCTTATCCCCGAGTGGCTTCCGGGCCTTGATAAGTGGTGACCACCATGTAAAAAGAATGTATGTATGTATGTATGTATGTATGTCTGCCTAAAACTTTCGACGGATTTTTACGAGGTCATATCGTTTTGAAGATCGACCCTTCGGACGACAAATATCGAAAACTTGTCTAAATAATTCCTTCACCCTCAACTAGGAACTTTTCTACAAGGAAGGGTCGTTGTTTTCGCCGCTATTTTCGAAAGTGATCCCCTCTTTTTGATTGACTAAACTTAATTTAAACCTTCACTACTTCTAATTTGGCGATGGACGCAACGGCAAAGACGTCACGTTTTTTTTCACGTTCTTTTCTTCCTTCGTCTGCCTGCCTACTACCATTTTATTTTTTATTATTATTTTGTTTTATTTATTTGTTTTATTTTCTTATTATTTTATTTATTTTTGCTCAGCACACGTCTTCAAATACCCGGGCAACGCCGGGCACTTAGACTAGTTCCAAATAAATTCAGAAATTTTTCTGAATGGTGCAAAATGTAATTATTTATTTAGGGTAGTGTATACGCAGGCGACATGCGTATAATCGTGTTTATGCATTTTGATTTTGGACGCCGATGTCTTAACACTGACCACTGCACGTCTTTTATGAACAGCACTGTTATCTAACATCATGTTACTTTTGATAAGTATTCCAAGTATTGGATACAAACATTTAGAGGTAAACATTTTGTCAACCAGCCTCGTAATCTCTTCCTTTTCTATTAGATTCGGGGGTGGGGGCTTACTTTTCGTTCGCTTGTTTAGCGTCCAGGAGACTAATATGCTGCTAGTGGGATCTCCTTCTGCCTTATTTTTTCTTGAAATGATTCTACCTTCCTCTTCTTTTTTTATTATCATGATTACCTCGTTGCATTAAGTAACTTCATGTCTAGTCTGGAGCGACTTACATGAAAAAAGACTAGTTTAGTTTGTCTCTATTATCAAAGAGCCGGACATCATTTGTGTGTGTGTGTGTGTGTGTGTGTGTGTGTGTGTGTGTGTGTGTGTGTGTGTGTGTGTGTGTGTGTGTGTGTGTGTGTGTGTGTGTGTTGTACGCGATTGGTTTATCTTTACACAAGAACAAATTAGGTGGATGCAATCTTATTATTATTATTATTATCATTATTATCATTATTATTATTATTATTATTATTATTATTATTACTATTATTATTATTGGCTTACATGGAGCTTTCACACAAGTCAACAAACGATCTGATTGGAAACCAGTGGTGTTCTCTGCAGGCTGAGTGACAACAAGTCTCCCCAGACGTCCAGTTCTCTCCACCTCCTTCGATAGCATTTGCAAATGAATTTGCATCATCGCAACAGCCGCTTACCATTGATTTCTCGCCGGCAGTGGCCATTGGTTTACACTTGAATTTGAGTAGCACTAAGCCTCCCAAAGTCCCAGTTCTCTTTGCGCTTGTCCAACCGAAGTCTTGCTGGCGCTCTCTCCTTGATCTTTCAGTCCTTCTTGACCCTTCTCAGCTCTTTGGTGTCACTTTTTTATTAAAAGGAGCGGTGGTGAAACTATGGGGGGTGAACTTGTAGATGTGCAGCTTCGGTGTTCTTCATTCCCTGCAACGCTTATTCGTTATATTGGCTTCTTGTATTATTCTCCGCATTCAAGGGTTTTCCTTAATATTTCTGTCGTTTTCATTATCGTTAGTCGTTGTACTTTTGCAGTTATTCCTCTGATTCCAATTTCTGACATTCTTTTTCAGAACTTTTTCGTAATTGTTCCTAGTGCTCCTACTATTATCGGTACTATTTTGATTTTCTTCATCATCCAAATCCCTTTTAACTCTCTGGATAGCTCTGTGTATTTGCTTCGTTTCTCCTTTTCTTTCATACTCGCCCTGTGGTCAGCGGGGACAGCAAAGTCTACGATTTGACAGGATTTTTCTTTCTTGTTAATTATTACGACATCTGGTCTTCTTGGTTGGATGAGTTTGTCCGTCTGCGCTGTCCCATAGGATTTTGTGGTTCTCGTTTTCGAGTGCTGTTGCGGGTTTATGCTTGTACCATTTGTCTGTACGCTCAAAATGCAGTCGTTTGCACAATTCCCAGTGCACCGCCCTCCCCACTTGGTCATGCCTTTTTTGTATTCCTTTTGGGCCAGTTTGCTGCATTCACTTACTATATGGTTTATCGTTTCATTTTTATTATTATTAGTAGTAGTAGTATTATTATTTATTTATTTATTTATTTATTTGAATCAGAAAACATCATGCATGGACCGTGGTATTATTCGCCTTTCTGTTTTATGTAAGGAAACCACAAAAGAGAGAGGGGCTGCATGTACTCTCGTCACATGACGTCACAGACATCATGAATGAAAATTCTTTGGCCTTTTGGCCTGTTTTTGGTGCAACGCTTTGTTCTGACCTCGGTTAGTAAAGGAGAAGTCTTTCTAGACTGAGGCAATTCTTAGTTTCTGTTGTAATTCAGAGGTTCCTCTTGTGAGGAGTTGGATTCTCTCCACATTTAAAACTGACCTTATGCCTAACTTTAGCCTCGTGGGGAAGCAAGTTGATAGAAACAAAATCTTACAGGAGTTGATTGTGAGAAACTCTCCAACCGTTAAGGCTAACATCCACTCAATCTTCAAGTCAAAACTATAAGATAGAGAGAGAGAGAGAGAGAGAGAAACTCACAGAAAGAGATCGGCTTCCATTCCTTCTTTTCCGGCCCACAACATATAACAAAACATCCAGGATCGAAATATCCGTCATTGTAAGAATGTCGGTTAATGTGTTAGTACCTGTAGAGTGAAAAGTGGACAGTTATGCATCTTAACGTTTCGGGTGACTGATCACGAGACCTCACCTAGTATTTTCCCTGGAGATTTTAGCGATGCGTGTCAGTTCATAAAATCTGGTATTCATAGATTGACCTTTGACACGATTGGATTTGAGACGCGGACTCAAGATTAAAGAAACGATATTAAAGTGCGTTATACTTGTAAGGTCGCTATTTATTTGGAAGTTTTATTCATTACTAGTAGGAGGCCTGGCTTTGCCCGGGCGTAAAATACATATAAACATTATGCTTTTATTAATGCAGAATTCTTATTCATTATAAATAAAAATACCGTAAATGTAACGTGAAATTTCTTGAAAAATAAAAAAGTAAATAAAAAAAACAGAAAGAAACTGCGAGTATTATGGGGGGGGTCTAAGCAGTTTACTTTTTGTACGTAAAAAAGATACTCAAGTTGAGATCAAAACCAAAACTTAAAGACGGTGAGTCAAGTACAATAACCATTAAGCCAGCTTGTCACGATCTTTAAAAAGTATTTTTAAACATACTTATTCTTAGCATAAGTAATCTGTCATGTGAAAGATTCACGCATGCGTATTCGTGAAACGGTTGACAAACAGCTAACAATTCGATGACCCACACTTACAATTTTTTTCAATTTTGACCCCTTAGCTGTCCTTTTTGTTCCGGATGAAAACTGATTTAAATGTTTACCACATGTCTGAATACTCTATATGCCAAATTTCAAGTCTGTAGATAAAAATTCGTTGAGTCTATAGGTTGAGAAGTGTCCTCTCACGCACACGCATTCTCGCATTTTATTGTTAATGTATGTTTCTCTACGTCATTTTCTACATTAGTTCAAGGGATCAACAAAAATACTATTTCAAACAAAAGTGTGTCAAAAAAAGATGCAATTTCTGGATCAAAGAATATGTTATTTCAAACATGAGCATGATAAACTATAAATGTATACAGTGGACTTTGTGTTTACTTTCGGTAGCCTGGTGACTCACGCTTCCCTTTTTTTGTCCTTTAGTCCTCACATTCCGCGATAAGTGTTTCTGAAAAAAAAAAGACGAATAATGATTTTATGTGTCGGAATCTATCCATTTAACACTTATCGTTGACTATTTTTAATCTTGAAGTGGTAAGTGGTTTCTTGCCTTGTCTGGAGTGATTTTCTTTAGAGGAATTATATCCAAAGTCAAGTTGGATGGTAAACTAAAATTGTATTTTAATACAGACAATTTTATTCAGCATTTTAAACCTCCACATTATTCCTCATCACTTAACAGACATTCAGTAGATTTCATTAGCCCTTATCCTCAAGTGGATTTTGGCCTTGATAAGTAGTGATTCATTAAAAGAACTTACCTGTAACAAAGTAAATATGGTCTGAATTAAGATTTTAAAATGGAAAACTATACCCAAAATAACATGATTCGGCATGTTAGACAACAAATTCTTTCTATGAAAATAAACTATAAAGGGAAAGAAAATTGTTACCCTAAAGTTATCTCCCTTGGCAAAAAATATGTTACACATGAGTTATCTGTTCTTGGATTTGGCGAAACAACAAAAAAATAAAGGTATAAAAACAAATAGATAAACGCTTACTATATTCAGATTAGTGCAAAATTATAATCTACTCGTTTCATGGTAATTCTTTCAGTTTTTGAATTGTTACGAGGGGCGTGCAATAAGTAATGCCCCTGACCCACTTCCCATAGCAGTAGAGCAATGAAACTTGGCACATTTATTAGTCGTTTTCTACATAGAAACCACCCAGAATTATGCATTTCTCCCATCATTTGATGCAGCTCTGGAGACCGTTTTTGTAGAACACCCCAGGTTGGTCCTCCAACTACGACGTGACTTAGAAATAAAAGCTGCATCATCTGGGAAAAGCTTTCCTTTCAAAAACAACTTCATGGCTTGGAAGAGGTGAAAGTAAGAGGGTGCAAGGTCAGGAGAGTAGGGAGGATGAGGGAGGATTTCATAACCACACGTCCATGCTTCTGATCTGGCGACATGTGAGTTGTGGACCGGGCGTTGTTCTACAGGAGGAGGGTATCTTTGCTGATCTTGCCTCGCCTCTTGATTTTGATAGCTTCCCTTAATTTCCTCAAAAGTGAAGCATAATAGGCTCCTGTAATTGTGGTACCCTTTGCCAGGAAATCTGTCATCACTACTCCGTCCTGGTTCCAGAAGACTGTGAGCATGATCTTGCCAGCAGAGGGCTGCACCCTTGCCTTCTTTGGAGGTGATGAGTCTAATTGCTTCAACTGCATTGACTGGGCTTTGGTCTCTGGATTATAGTGATGGACCCAGGTTTCATCCTGTGTAATCAGTCTTTTGAAAAACGTTGACTCATCTTTTTGCCTCATCTCCAAATTCATCCTCGAGCACTCGACGCGTTCTCGCTTCTAGAATGGTGTGAGCAACCTGAGAATCCATCTGGCAGACACCTTATACATATGCAAATGGTAATGAATGATAGTTTCCACGGACCCTGTACTAATCTTGACACCTTGGGCTATTGGCGAATACTAATGCGCCAATCTTCCAAAATGGCAGCCTCAACTTGACGGACAGATGCCTCATCAATGGCAGAAGGGGGGCGACTAGGTTGTGAGCTGTTTTCACAGACTTTCGGCCATGTTTGAATTCACGATGCCAGCGTTTTACAAGGTCATATGATGGGGCATTATCACCATAAGTTTCTTTCATTTCATCAAAAGTCTACTGGGGTGTGCATCCTTTCAAATACAAAAACCGGATCACTGCTCGACATTCAACAGGCTCCATTTCACACCTGACTCATATCAAACACCTTTAAAACAGAAACCACAATTAGTTCAGAGCTGTAATTTGCCACATCGCCCGTAGAGATATAAATCATTGCACATGCAAAATTTCAGCTAGATCAGACAACTGGAAGTGGGTCGGGGGCATTACTTATTGCACGCCCCTCGTAATTAATCATTCTTTGTTTGTTGATTTACATAAAATCATTTTCACCTATTATTTCTTCATATTTGTTCCTTACCACTAGGGCTATTACAACAGCATATTATTTTCATAGTTTGGACTCTCAAATGTGTATCCGTTGATATCTTATATGCTTTAATATAGAATAATGTTGTTCTCGGTTGATTAACTGTGTCTTTGTCGGATATATACGCGAGAGTAAAAACAATGAAAATATATTCTGTTGTCATAGCCTTACTTATCACTGACAAAGCGCTTCACAACACGGAATTAAATAGACCAAAACGTTGATATGGCGTTTTCCTGTCTTGTCATCGTACAAAACTGTCTTCGAAATCCAGTAAGCGAAGACCTTCTCACCTTTCCTACTTTATTTTCCCCGCAGAAGAGAGGTTGCGAGTCTATCTCTGCTCTATTGTTATTTTCTATAGCATATACTCAACTAATCTTCAAACTATTACCCTCCTGTAAAACTTTCGCAACAAATACTCGACTACATACTACAGCTATCAACAATTTCCCTTACCCTCTATCTGTGCCTAAAACTAAACAAAAATTCCATGAGCATAGTTTCTTTCCTAGAATTCTCTGTCTGTAGAGTAAAATACAACAAAGCTGCTCCCCAGCTAACTATAGCATGGCTACTTTCAAGTTTTATGTAAGCAAGTTTTTGTTGAACCGTCCTCTTAAATAATTTATGGCTTATCACTAGGGCTAGGACAACAGCATATTCTTTTGATTGTTTTTACACTCGAGTATATATCGGACACAAACACAATTAATCAACCGAGAACCACATCACTCTATATAAATACCTATAAGATATCAATGAATATACAAGTTAGAAAAGCATTTCATCCAAGGCATGAAAATTGTTAAACAAAATGTTTTACTATAGGCTTTAAAAATAAAGGTACAAGATTCAATTTGAAATTTATTTATCTTCAAAGTGTACTTTTATACATTTTACAAAGTAAGGTATAAACATTTAATACCTTACTTTTCAAAATGTATAAAAGTGCACTTCGAAGATAAATAAATTTCAAATTGAATCTTGTATCTTTATTTTTAAAGCCTATAGTAAAACATTTTGTTTAACAATTTTCATGCCTTGGATGAAATGCTTTTCTAACTTGTATCGTATCTTTTTAAGATTATATTTTATTTAATTTAGTAATTTGGATTTAAAAAAAGATGAATGTGCTTTTGCATGTGTTTATAAAAACTCTCCGCCTCTCTATTTCAGATTGTATTTCTCCTCACACCACATCTCATTATTGCAACCCCCTCTTTGTATTATTACAGTTCTAAATATTCTCTCTGTTTCAGTTCGTAATTCTCCTCATACCACAACTCTTTTTTGCAACTATCTCTTTGTCATACATGTCTGAATAATGAGAAAACCTGAATTTTTTTAACAAAAACTTTAAAATAACTTTTTTAGAATAAATTTTTTTAAACTTCTTTCAGAATAGAAAATCTTTACAATTTAATAAGGAACATATTTCATGTAGGTTTCATCAAAAATATTCAGTAGATAACGAGAAAAATAGTGATGAAAATTTCAAAAGGAGTGTATAACTGGTCACGCTCAATAGTAGTCCTCGCTAGCGAAAGAATTTGTTATTGTTATTCTATTATTATTATTATTATTATTATTTAAAACATTTTGTGTCAAAACAAGGAAAAGAATATGCTGTTATTATATCGCTACTTATCACGTTTAAGTTTGAAATATCTTCTTTTCTTTCGTCTGTCACGCTTAATACTGAAATTACATCTTTTTTTTGTCTTTAGTCTGAAATAATATTTTTGTCGGTCTCTTGCGCTAATATCAAACATACCTTAGGGAAACAAACATTAACTCAACTCTCATAAAATCTATATATCTATCAAAGTGAGCATTTGTGTGTGTGTGTTTGTGTGTGTGTGTGTGTGTGTGTGTGTGTGTGTGTGTGTGTAAAGAAAACTCTCAACCCATACACTCAACGAATGTTTTATTTACAAACTTGAAATTTAGTATATAGGGTATTCAGACATTTTAAACACTTTTTAATCGTTTTCTTCCGGAAAAGGGGGCTGCTAAGGGATCAAAATTGTTAAATTGGTACTTGAGGGTTATCGGATTTTATCCGTTTGTCAACTGTTTCACGAGGTTTGAAAACACTTTTTAAAGGTCGTGGAAGGCTGGTCTAATGCTATCGTATTTGTTTCACTGCCTTTACGTTCTGGTTCAGCTTGAGCATTTTTTATTTTTATTTATTTTTTACAAGAAGTTTAGAAAAAGCATAATACTCGCATGCACATGGCTCAGTTTTCTTCCGTTTTTTTTTTTTTTTTTTTTTTTACTTAATTTGTTTCATGAATTTAGCGTTACGTTTAATACCGGGCAACGCCGGATACGAATTTTAGTATATTTATAAAAGTGAGAATGTGTGTGTGTGTGTGAGGACAAATCTCAACCTATATACTTAACGTATTTTTTATCTACAGACTTGAAATTTGGTAAATAGGGTATTCAGGCGTGTGGAATAAAAATGTGCTGCTGGGGAGTCAAATTGAAAATTTGATACTTGGTGGTC
This sequence comes from Euprymna scolopes, assembly GCF_053919585.1. NCBI lineage: Eukaryota > Metazoa > Mollusca > Cephalopoda > Sepiida > Sepiolidae > Euprymna > Euprymna scolopes. The sequence continues at coordinate 42,924,217 of NC_136513.1, forward strand.
AATGGATTTTTATCTGTTTGTCAACTTTTTCACAACTGCGCATGCGCGAATCATTCACATGATTCCTTAAGTTAAGAATAAGTAGGTCTATAAACACTTTTAAAGATCGTGACAAGCTGGCTTAATGGTTATCGGTGTTGACTCACTGTTTTTAGGTGTTCGTGTCGATCTCAGCTCGAGTACTTTTTTTTTTTCAAGAAATGAACTGTTTACAAATAAACACAATACTCTCATGCACATATTTCAGGGGTGGGGGTTCCATGTTTTACTTCATTTGTTTGAAAGGAAATTAACGTTACGTTTAATACCTGGAAATGCCGGGCATATCTGCTTGTAATAAATAAAACTTCCAAATAAAAAAGCGACCTTACAAGTATAACACACTTTAATATCGTTTCTGAATCATGTCAAAGGTCAATCTATGAACACCAGATTTTATGACTAGCAGGCATCGATAAGATCTCCTGGGAAAATACAAGGGAAGGTCTCGTGATTAGTCACCCGAAACGTTAAGACGCATAAATGTCAACTTTCTACTCTACAGGTAATAACACAGTAACTGACATGACGGATATTTCGATCCTGGTTTGTTTGTTTTTTTTAGTTCTCTCTTCCATTGCAAGAACTGGGTCTGAAAGTAGGATTGAGGAGTGGCACTCTTACTTGCAAAACGTGCCTGGGCAGCCCCGTCTATATTCTTCGGTAAGGGCGCTTCAGGCGATTAGCAATAAACTATCGCCTCACCAAATACAAAAAGCAAAGCGTGGTAGGGTGGACCTCATAGAAATAGGCAGAACTAACATGCCACCGCAATCAATAGGGACATTGCAGGAATGCTCTAACCTCTGTTGATTTGTGGGGAGCTGAGGGTAAAAAGTTTCGATCCTGGCTGTTTTGTTCCATGTTGAGGGCGGAAAAAAGAAAGGATGAAAACGAAAGACACCTCGCGTGTCTCTGAGGTTTCATTTCGAACGAGACAGCGGTCTCTCTCTCTCTCTCTCTCTCTCTCTCTCTCTCTCTCTCTCTCTCTTATAGTTTTGACTTTGGGACCGAGCAGACATTAGCTTTAACCGCTGCAGACTTTCTCCCAATCAACTCATGTAAGATTTTTTTCTCATTTACTTGCCTCTACACGAGGGTAAAAGTAGACATAAGGTCAGTTATTAATGTGGAGAAAACTCAGCCTCCCCAAAATGGGGCACTCAGAATTGAAACAAAAATAAAAATTGTCTACGTCTAGAAGTTTATAAAAATGTTACACAATAAGCCTCGTTACATTTTGATCACGCTTTGCATTCTTGCAAAAATATCTCGCCAACTTCTCCCCCCACCACCACCACCCGCCCTACCAATCGCTCCGGCAAGCCCAAAACTCGAATGTTCATATTATCTCCTTTGCGTTGTTCTTTCTTTCCAGGTGTTTTCTAAGCGATCATCTTCCTCCCCGTCTTCTATCTATGCTCATGCTGCGCAAAGTCTCTCTCGGCACACTACATACCAACCCCCCTCCCCATCCAAACCGGCTTGTACATCTTATCGATTTTGACAATTTGTTCAGGTATGACGCTCAACCGTTGGTCGGCCGAGTGCGCCATTCTCAATAAAAAGATGCAACGGCACTGCTTTTAACCAATTGTCTTTCGAGTCAAATAAAAAGCGTTTCCTCGGGTCTCTCCGGCAAACACCCACTCAAGTAAATCTTTTCATATGGGACTTATCCAACGTAGTTTTATCTTCTATCGAAGCGCATGCGCAGTGCATTAAAAGGTTATGTCACATAAACTAAGTAACTGAACCGTTGAGACAATCGGTTGATTCCTATGATAAAGACTCTAATAGTTTGGAAGTTGACATAAGAACAGAGCTGAAGTGGATCCCTCTCTCTCTCTCTCTCTCTCTCTCTCTCTCTCTCTCTCTCTTTCTCTCTCTCTCTCTTTATATATATATATATATATATATATATATATATATATATATATATATATATATAGTAATTTATAAAATATATATGGCGATAATATTCCGCGTTTCATCCACTCTAGGACTGTAGCTAGTAGACTAGAGTAGCTTAATCGCCATATATATTTTATAAATAAATTACTAACTAGCTCTACGTACGTATTGAGCACTTTTGAAGTAAATACTTAAAGTTTACGCATAAATCTGTACTTTCGCATATTAATTTTATGTGAGTAAATTGAGTAGTGATATATATATATATATATATATATATATATATATATATATATATATATATATATATACTAGATGGCCGCCCGGCGTTGCCTAGTCGTACAATACGCTTAAACATGATTTTTTTTTTTTACACAGTGATCACCACTTATCAAGGCCCGGAAGCCACTCAGGGATAAGGGTTATCGCAAGTACATTACGTTAGTGTGGAGATTTGATGAAGTGTTTAATTAAGGGGGCGGTTCGTTAGGAATTTGTTAATATTGGACTTGAAGACATCCAATTTGTAGTCCGGAGGGAAGCAGGCAGACGGAACAGAGTTCCACAGGCGTGCAGTTCTAAGAAAGAAGATTTAAAATTCATACAGATTGCGTATGTATTATCATAAAATCAAATCTCTATTGAATATTATATATTAGGAGGAATAGTTTGCCCTGTGGACTGACTCGCAAAAAAAAATAAATAAATAAAAAATAATAATAATAATAATAATAATAATAATAATAATAATAATAATAATAATAATAATAATAATAATAATGTCGTTCTTCAAATTCCGTCTTGGTTTTCTTACAATATCACTTTATCTGATATTTGGGCTTGACGATGAATGCCCTAGAAAAGTAACTTCTGATTATTGTTTAGTTTTATTATATGAGAAAGAAGAAATCATTTGCGGCGATTTTAAATGGTGTCGTTTGTTTTGTCTCTTTAATTTGAACTCATTAAAATAAAACGGTGAGGTACACTCAGGCCTGAACATGGCATAATTTGAGCTGCAATCGAACTCCCTACGACTCAGCTATATTTCCAGATGTCAATAATTCAGTTTTTTTTAAGAAGAAATCATTTGCTAAGCTTTTATTATCTCCCTTGCTGGTGTAACGTAAAAAGTTACCCTTTAAAAGTTTTATTTTTAGGATCGAATTTATTAAATTTTCGATACTTCTTGGATGAATTTATATACAAAACATATCTAAGAACACTGCCAGACATATAAATTACCTTTGTGTGAAATTTGCAAAATATAGGTTCAGGAAAGAACCCACATACACACAACGTGACATTTATATAATAGTATATGAATGTTAAGATGAATTTGGAGATGTGCCAAAAAGATTAGCCAAAGTGTTTTCAAAACCTGGGTTTATCACTATGATCCAGAGATCAAAGCCCAGCCAATGCAGTAGAAGCACTTGGACTCACCACCTCGTATGCAGTGAAGGGTGCAGCCCTTCACTGGAAAAATCATGGTCGCCGTTTTATGGGGCCCGGACGGAGTAGTCATGACATTTTACTTGACAATTGTTTTCACAATTACATTGTGATTCACTTTTGAGGAAATTAAGAGAAGTCATTAAGAGAAGTCATGCAAGGTAAGCAAATATATTGTCCTCCTGCAAAACAACGTGCATGTAGCCTCATCAGAAGCACGATTATAGGAGTCTATTACACTTGCTCAAATATTTTTGAGACGTAATACTTCTTCGTCGGGAGGGAGAGAAAGCGGAGACAGCTCTAGCACGTTGTTTGCATAATGCTTCAATCAAACTTCAAAATCCTTCTTATATATATATATATATATATATATATATATATATATGTGTGTGTGTGTGTGTGTGTGTGTGTGTGTGTGTGCGTGCGTGTGTGTCTGTGTGTGTGTCTGTGTGTGTTTGTGTGTGTGTTTGATGAGAATAATGGTAATAGTATTCCAACGAAATAGAGAAATAAAAAAGGAACAAACCAAGTTATGTGTTCATAAACGTTTCGTCTTTATTGATCCATCCAGAGAAAGTCTTACAATAAAGACGAAACGCTGATGAACACATAACTTGTTTTGTCCCTTTTTTATCTCTCTCTCCCTCTCTCTCTCTCTCTCTCTCTCTCTCTCTCTCTCTCTGTATATATATATATATATATATATATATATATATATATATATATATTCTTGTTAAGCGTTTCTTAGATAATCTGGACTTACCTAAGTTCCATTATGACCTTGTTGTCTTACCATCTACCTTATATTAAACCTTTATCGGGCCTTGATAAGTAGTCACAAACCAAGTTATGTGTTCATCAACGTTTCGTCTTTATTGCGAGATTTTCTCTGGATGAAAGACGAAACGTTTATGAACACATAACTTGGTTTGTTCCTTTTTTATTTCTCTATTTCGTTGGAATACTATTTCCATTATTCTCATCATCCCCCCCACACACATGTATATATATATATATATATATATATATATATATATATATATATATATATAAGATTTTAGTCATTCAATGAATTTAAAAAATTATGATGTGAAATGTTTGAATTTCAAATCAAAGGATGTTTATTATCCTAAGTAAGACAAAGAATACATTTGAAATATTATAACTGCTTATCCTATAGGATTTCGATGTCTACCATGTCTTCAGAGGAGAAAATATTAGCAAATAGTTATAATGGTTTACACCTTATTTGGTAAAGTCAGTGAGACATGGAAATCACAATTAAAAGTTTTTTTAAGTATTTAAATATCATAGAGTAAGGGAAGTTAATTAAAATGGTATAAAAATTCACATCCAAATTCCATGGTAAAATCCGAAGTGAATGTCTTTGATAGCAGTGTTGATTATATATATATATATATATATTATATATATATATATATATATATATATATATATATATATATATATATATATAAGAAGGATTTTGTAGTTTGCTTGAAGCATTATGCAAATAACGTGATAGAGTTGTCTACGCTTTCTCTCCCTCCTGGCGATGAACTATTACATCTCAAAAATATTTGCGCAACTATAATATAATATTCCAGCTTCTGATCTGGCTACATGTGCGTTGTCTTGTAGGAGGACAATATATTTGCTGACCTTGCTCTACATCTTGATGTTGATGACTTCCCTTAATTTCCTCAAAAGTGAATCATGATGTAATTTTGGAAACAATTGTCAAGTAATACGTCATTACTCTTCCCTTCTGGTCTCATAAGACTGTAAACATGATTTTTTCATGAAAGGGATGCACCCTTCATTTCTTTGGGCGTGGTGAGTCCAAGTGCTTCTACTGCATTGACTGGGCTTTGGTATCTGGATCATACTGATGAACCCGGGTTTCGATAAACTTTGGCTTATATTTTTGCACATCTCCAAGTTCATCTTCAAGCATCCCACGTGTTCAGCAACATTGGAATCCATCTCGTAAACACCTTATTCACGTGCAAATGGTCATACATGATAACTTTACAAACCCTGTAATAATCTTGACCTCTTTGGCTATTTCCGAATAGGCACGCGTCCATTGTCCAAAATGGCAGCCTCGATTTGATGCTTTGTCAATAGCAGAAGGGAACAACCAGGTCTCTGAGCTGTTTTCACGGGTTTCCTACCATGTTTTAGTTCATGATGTCAGCTTTTTACAAATTCACATGATGGAGCCTCATTGCCACGCGTATCTATAGTTTTATCAAAAGTCTCCTGTTGTTTGCATCCTTACAAATACAAAAATCGGATCACTACGCGACACTCAACATGCTCTATTTTACAACTGAAAGTTTAAACAACTGTAAATCAAACACCACGCTTATTTCAGTTAACCTATAGAGATGTAAAACACTGCACATAACAAAATTTTAGTTTAGATCAGACAAATGAAAGTGGATCAGAGCCATTTTTGATTGAACGCCCTACAATATTTTACACTATTTTAAGCTTATATTATAGTTTTGGTCTTATACACTCAAGATTTACATAGTAAATGTTAGTGTATTCTGCTGAATAATAAAAAAAACATTTAGTTCTAATGCAATACGATATTTTTCCCGGGTATCAGCAATTTACTCTACAGGCTGCTATGTTGCATTTATAGTTTGCAAGCTATTTCAATTTTAAACAGTGCCTGGATCGTATTATTAGTTTCTAAGACAAAGCAATAATTCTCACCGCTTATCTCTATAGAGAACACGTGCCAATTATTTTCGCAATAAAACGACAAAAACCAATAACCTAAATCTGCACAGATCTTAGAATGAAAGCAGAAGGAATATTTCTCTCGGTATGAATGAGGTGAAAGTTCAAAGGTCATTTCATGTTGCCAGCTAGATTAGTTTTAATATAACGATAACAGTGTTGTCGTCCGGTAAAACGAGGTTGCAACTAATCATATTTTTTAATAATTTTGTATCAACTGAATTCGTTACAATATTTTAAAGAATACCTTTTAGAATCGAATTTCCTTAATCGATTTAAAAAAAAAATCATTCGATGAATATAACGCCAACGAATATTTCTTTTGTGATATTAAGGTGAAAAAAATAATGCAGTGGTGTATTGTGGTGAACAAGGGTGACCTTCAACCTGGATCGAACCATGGAAATGACCTCAACGTTTGCCCCATCCAGAAAATTTTCCCCTTGGCGCTAAAACCAACAGAGTTTACACCATTTTTAAAATGACTTTTTCCCGGTTGTCTGAGATATGTTCCTGGTCCTGCGCAGTTCTAGGGAGTCCATCCTCAGAGGCTTTGTTTTTTTTTATTTGAGAAAGGGTTAGTTTATTGCTAATCGCCTACTGCGCCCCTATTGGTGAATGCCGACGGGACTTCCCATGCACTTTTTCAGGCCAGAGTGTTCTTCTTGTAATACGCTAGCTCTTAATTCGCTCTTTCAACCCCTTTGTCACATCATCTCGACGTGGGAGGGAGATAAATGCCGGCCTCGATTTGCATGATCTCGTTTAAAAAGAACTCGTATTTACCTTGTCTGTAGTTTAAAAAAAGACCGCATCTGACGTAGTTCCCATCCGCTTAGCAAGAAGGTAAATAATATGAAAACTAATTTCTTAGCTTGCAATTGTTCAAAAATAATCTTTTTAAAAACGCAGTGTTAATGAGAATCTTAAAGAGAAAGATTAAAAGCTAACGATTACGTGTTCAAGTATGTCTTTCGCGAAAATGAAGCCGCCATTTTGTATGCTGTATTATAGTGAATAACAGATACAAGTACCGAATAAAATAACAAAAAAGAAAATACTCGTACACGTCTTTACTGCATATAAATTATTACATTTAATCCGATCAAAACGCCTCTCCCAAATACGCAACCCTACAACAAGGTAGCAAACATTTTCATTCTCTATCAATGAAGTTCTCCTACTCTCAATTTAATCGCCCGATCTTTTTTATCCGATATTATATTCATAGTATCGCTTCCTATCTGATGTACGATAAACCAGAATTGATATAAACGGACATATCTACGGGAATAGTTAAATTCATATATGAGTTTGGTGTCGCACTATTGTAAGGTACTATGAAGGTTTAGATATGCTTGTTTATATCAATTCTGGTCTACCGTACATCAATACCTTACAATATATTACACATTGTGGTTATGTAGCTGCTAGCTGGCTTAGAGCAGCATGCAGCTACATAAAGAGGTGGGGTTAGAAGCTAAGGAAAAACAAAGATGGCCGCCAGCATTTTATTACGTGCGTTCTCGCATAATCTCGTGTGCTCGTGAAGCTGGAAACTACAAAACGAGCTTCATTTCTCGGTGCTGAGGGATTCCAGATCGGGCAGGAGAGCAGGCGCAACGGGAGTGGAGATACTTTCTGAAATTATAATCCTTTTTTTGTATGTTTGAGGTGAACCCCCCCCCCCATTACGGAGGCTCAAGCTATTTCGGCGATGGCCAACGCAGGCATAAGAAACATGATGAAGCCTTTTAATGGCGACAGTGATGTAGTGGCGTGGCTTAAAAAAGTGGACCTTGTGGCAAGGATTCAAAAGTTGGACAATGTGGCCGCAGTAATACCACTGTTTCTAGAAGGGGACGCGCTGACCCTCTATTTGGAGCTCACCGAGCGAGAACGCACGTAATAAAATGCTGGTCGCCATCTTTGTTTTTCCTTAGCTTCTAACCACACACATATACGTTTAGTGAATTTAACAGATTTTTCTTAATTATTATATTTCTTCATAGTATCACATAGCCATTCATCTATAAAAACTTACTAATGATATACCGAATGAATTTTGCACTTAAAGTATCCCATAGTATTATAATTCCTTTTCTGATAGTAGATAATAATGAAACAGTTGGATTTACATGTATTCATATTTGTTCACGGATAAACAGGGTTTTTTTCCCCCAAAATATGTGTAAAAGACGATTACAGAAGAAGACTTTTATATTATATCTTCACACACCCTACCACACGCAGGTGCAACAATTAATATACGAGTATCAAAAACAATAGAATAGCAGAATAGAAAAGTATAATCTCGATTGGCATTAGGTCGCTGAAATGTTTTTGCCAATTCAAAATTTCACTTTGAAAATGCTCGTGGGAGATATCCTTTTCCGTTCGCTGCAACCTCTATCTCACAGAAGAGATGTTGCGAGTTTGTCTCTGCTTTATCGTTATTTTCATGGAAAGTGTTCGACTGAGCTTCAACCTATGGTCCCCCTTCGCCAAACTTTCACAAGAAACACTCGTTTAGCTGAAAACACTATCAATAATTCCCCCACTCTTTATCTGTGCCTAAACCTAAACGTACATTCCATGATCAAAGCTTTTTTCTTAGAACTGCACGCCTGTGCAATTGTCTTCCGTTTTCCTGCTTTCCAGCTGTCTATAATATGGTTGTCTTCAAGTCCAACGTGAACAAGTTTCTGATGAGCCGTTCCACTTGTTAACAAATTTACCGAACTTCCATTACTATCGATTACTATATTGTCCTTTTAACTACTGTACACTCTTTAACTCTTATCCTTGAGTGGCATCTCGGCCTTGATAAGTGGTGACGCCTATGGAAAAAAAACAATAATGACCTTTGCTCTCTATAACGTGATTTAACGTGATTCCATGTGTCGAGGATCTTATAAATGCCTCGCTTGTAAAACTCTTTGCTGTGAAACATAAATCTAGCTCGCGTTCAGTCTCCTTTTGGCAATGATGACTAAAGGCCATCCGAACGATTTTGAAATCCTCGAAATTAGTGATAATCTGAGGGAGATAAGTTAAGAGATTATGCAGAATGGGACAAAATTTAGCAATCAAGTTCTCATGGAATATCTTTGGTATGTAGTGCTATGTGTGAAAGAGCATTATCATGCCGGAAAAATGACTCCCTTTTCAGTTCACTAAAGAAGGTTGTTCTCGGATCTAACAAAAGAGAAGGAATATTTCTATCCGTAAGAAAGAGGCGAAAGTTCAAAGGTAATTTCATGTTGCCAACGAGATTAGATTTGATATAACGATAACAGTGTCGTGGTCTGGTAAAACGAGGTTGCAACTAACCATAATTCTTAATGATTTTGTATGAACGGAATTCGTCAGAATATTTTAAATAATATTTTTAGAATCGATTTTTCTTTATCGATTATCGATAAGTAGTAATGTTTGCGATATTAAGGTGAAAAAAATAATGCAGTGGTGTATTGTGGTGAACAAGGGTGACCTTCATACCCGGATCGAACCGTGGAAATGACCTCAACGTTTGCCCTATCCAGAAAAATTTCCCCTTGGCGCCAAAACCAACAGAACTACACCATTTTTTAAATGACATTTTCACTGTTGATTGAGATATGTTCCTGGTCCTGCGCAGTTCTCGAGTCCATCCTCAGAGGCTTTGTTTTCCTGATTTAAGAAAGGGTTAGTTTCTTGCTAATAGCCAACTGCGCCCCTATCGACGTGTGAGAATACGTATATAAAGTGGCTTCATGTCTTGTTTGGAGCATTTTCCATAAAAAAAAACGATGTACAGAGTTGAACGATATAATTGTTGCCCTATAAAAGATATGATTCCATTTCCGTTTGTTGTTAACCGGTTTTCTTTTATTATTGCAGACCATCTACTAGTTGGCCAGTGGTGTACAAATCCCAAGAGCGATAGAAACCTCCTATCATGTCTGCAAGTGACACAATGTTAAAGGAGCGAGATCCGATCCAAGTTATGATAATAGGACCATTTCCAGCACCCTCAAAATGCAGATCCGGATTGTTCAACGCTTCAGGGCACAGCTCAACGAAGTTTCCGGCCACGGTTATAGTCTTTGGTGTGGTTTCAACTGAGGGCAACATCATGCCACCTCATATCTTCGAAGATGGCTTGAAAATTAACAGCAATGTGTACCTAAATGTGCTGGGTACCATGGTGATCCGCTGGTGCAATCAGGAAGCCGCTGACAGACCCTGAGTGTGACAGCAAGACTCAGCGCCGACCCACAAGTCCAAAGAGACCCAGGCTTGGCTTCAGAAGGAGTGCTACGACTTTGTACCCTTCTCTCACTGACCCCCTCTTCCCCCGATCTGAACCCGCTGGGCTACTTCGTTTGGTCATATGTTGAGAACTTCACCAACATGACCTCCCATAGCATCAGAACCAGCCTGATCGCTACCATCCGCCGAGTGTTCGCCGAGCTCCCGTCAACGCTTGTAGAAAAGATATGCTCCCAGTTCTGGGCTAGTATCGAATCGGTGATTGAGGCTGGAGACTGCTACATGTAATAGATGTCAGGTCTACTACATAATTAAGTTACCCGAAGTGATTTTTTCAATAAAGGTTTTTAAATAAAATAAAAGTTGTACTGTTGTGTGTGTGTGTGTGTGTGTGTGTGTGTGTGTGTGTGTGTGTGTGTGTGTGTGTGTGTGTGTGTGTGTGTGTGTGTGTGTGTGTGTTTAGGGTGACAACTTTATCGTTCTATTCTGTAATATTCATTTATGAGTTCAAACATAAAATTTGTGAACGAATCTAAAAGATGAAACGTCAGCAAATCTTTAAATGCCTCTTACCGTCTTACCGTGTTCGAATTTATCATTTCCTACACATGAAGCCGACATTCTTGGATAACGCGCACGAGTATTGCAAAACCTAGAGAAGATCAATAATAAAGAAAAGAGTTTACATATCTTTAATCGGTGAAATGTTTTTTTTTGTCGATTTAAAATTTCTTCTTGAAACTGAAAAAAAATCTATGTTTTTGAAAATCTTTATTCATAACGATAACGACCTTTTACCTTCTATAACTTGATTGCATCTGTTAACAAGCTTATAAACGTCCCGTTATAAATTACTGTGATATGTTTAACTTACAACCAGGACTAGGACAACAGCATATTCTTTTCATTGTTTTGACTCTCGAGTGTGTATCACTTGATATCTTATATGCTTTTATATAGAGTGATGTGGTTCTCGGTTGATTAACTGTGTCTAACTGTATCGGATATATACTCGAGAGTCAAAACAATGTTAAGAATATGCTGTTGACATAGCCCTAGTAATTAAATATGAACAAACAAAAACAAATGACTTAATTATTATACTAGCAGTAGATTAAAGTTATGAGTAGGGCTAGGACAACACCATATTCTTTTCATTGTTTTGGCTCTCGAATGTGTATCCGTTGATATCTTATATGCATCTTATATAGAGTGATGTGGTTTTCGGTTGATTAACTGTGTCTGACTGTGTCGGATATATATTCGAGAGTCAAAACAATGAAAGGTATATGCTGTTGTCATAGCCATACTAAGTAGAAAGGAAAAGACAAAGAAGACGGATGAGAAAGTGGGAAAAGAAGGAAAGGAGGTAGTAAAAGTAAGTAAGGGATGTATATAACATCGATCTTATGCAACAGTAAAATGATATGCACTCACAAGAAGCAGAAACTGAACAGTAGTGATTAGATGTCAGCAAATTGGGTTCAATGTTCTAATTACGTTTTCAAAAGTTTAACATTCTATGCGGACACGCCGTGTCTACAACAGATGCAGCTTTGTAAATAATTTTTTGGGTTTGTTTTACTGTACACATAGATTCGTAAACGTTGTCACAAAACAAATATATAACAAATAAATGTTATCAAAGGTAAGATAAGTTACTTTTCTAACTAACTGGATATATTTTTAGTGTTTATATTTAATGTAACATGTTTATTCAACTCGAAAAACATACAGTGTTTGCCGATGTATTCGAAAATTCAAAATGGCGGCCGACTCTCTCTCGGAGACCGTAAGTTTGGGAAAAGGAGTTATAAATAAAAATCAGTCAAAATACTGTTAAAAACCCGCCGAATATATGTCAGCCTATGTCACGGTAACATATATTGAGCGAGTTTCTAACAGTATTTTGTCTTTTTTTTATTTATAACTCATTTTCCCAAACTTACCACCGCCTCAAAGAGAAAGTCGGCTGCCATTTTAAATTTTCCAATACATCGATAAACACTGTATGTTTTTCTAGCTAAATAAACATGTTACATTAAATATAAACACTAAAAATATATCCAGTTAGTTAGAAAAGTAATTTATCTTGCCTTTGATAACATTTATTTGTTATATATTTGTTTTTTGACAACTTTTTCGAATCTATGTGTACAGTAAAACAAACCCAAATTTTTTTATGATATCTATCTCCATACTATCCGATCACTTGTGGGCCCCTCTCCCCCATGCTCTGTTGATATTAGCAGAAGTTTCGGGGGCATTGTGCCCAAGTTTGAACTCATGCAACATAAGGAGACGAAGGTCACGTTTTGGATTCATTCATCATTAAGGGCCAAAAATGTTTTTGCCTGAAAATAGATAAATTTAAAAAAAATATTAATTAGTATTAATTAATTAACCCTAAAATGAACTACATGACTTTTCAAAACACATCACTTTAGGCGGCCATTATTTTTGTAAAAAACTAATGTGTCGAAAATTGTGGGAACGCAGGCTTACCTCTAACGGCCTCGGTGTGCGCTTTGCCGACGCAGCGTCATGATGCTGAAAAGGGTCCAAGATGGCGCCTGCGGCCTTATATAACAATGCAATCTCGCAGAATCTCGTGTGCTCTCGCGCACACATGCAAATATGCAAATTTGGAGGACTCTGTCTTTACTAAAGTCGGTACTAAAAGAAAATGCTAATCACTATTTTCATAATAAACATTTCAAAAATACCATTTATAAAAAAAAAATAATAATTTCTTGAGAACAAATTATTATTTTAAAAAATTAAAGGAATGTTTGACGTCACATTGCGTCATCATAGCATGGTTATTAGCTTTAAAATAACTGCCCTTAATTTCGTATTAATTACTTTGACATTCATATAATTAAAAACGATAGAAATTTGATTTCAACTCAGTTAAATATTAATTAGTTAAATAATATGCTTAGAAATTCAGTGTAGAAATGTCTGGGAACAGGTTATTTATTTGCTTCCCCACTTAGCAAATAAGGCACAAGGCCGTTTTTTAATGTGGAGAGTGAAGAGAGGGGGCGCCAGTTCTCCCGAGAGGGAACTGGATAGTGACAATTCGTATGAAGGGTTTCCTCTACAGTGACCAATAGCTGATTGCTCGAGAGCAATGGTCTTATATGTAGGGTTGTCCCCACATATGGTCTTTGAGATTGATGCTCGCCCCCCGCAGGGGCCGGGCGAAACTGGAAATGTCTGGGAACAGAATTAATGAAATCCGTGAGGAGATATTAACCTGTCTGTCAAACTATACCCAAACAAGCAATCGTGATATTCTATCATTAGGGCAAGGACGTACTCAAAATCCCTCTCATGCTTTCTCTTTCTATTTCTCATTCCCTTTCTCTCTCTTTCTCTCTATCTCCCTCGACACACACACACATACACACACATATATATATATATGTATATATATATATATATATATATATATATATATATATATATATACTAGCAAAAGTACCCGTCGTTGACTGGGTTCAAAACAGCCTACAGAAAATGGACTCTGATTTATTAAAGTATGATAGGTTATGAAAAGGAAGGGTTGTAAAGAGATAGCTTCGAATTTGGGGGTATCAAAACCAAAGCAAAATATGATGAAATTACAAATAAAATAAATAAACCCCATAATTTATTATACCATACCTGTTCACACTGAAACACTTATCACAATATTCTGTGAATGTATATTAAAAAACCTTGTTAAACTTTGTGACATATTTCCATTCTATGGAGGTCAGGCGCGAACGAACACCCCATAATTTTATTATACCATATTTCTTCAAACTGAAACATAATTATCAAAGAATACTTACGCAGATAGATATGAAACGTCTTTATTAAAGTTTGTGTCTATTTCCATTCTATGGAGGCCAGGCGCGAACGCAGACCCCGCAATTTTATTATACTATCCCTATTTAAGTTAAAACATACTTATCAAAGTATTATTATGTACATCTATATCAAAAACACTTGTAAACGTTTTTTTTATTTTTTATTTCTTTATTTTCATACTTTGTGGACCAGGCGCGAACACAGACCCCACAATTTTAATGAACCACTGTTCTGAAAGATCAAACATACCCATTCCTCTGTCTCGATACATCTTCTATCATTATATGTGATCAGTTTTCCGTAATAGTCAACCATATAGGAGTCTATTCGTAACCAGACACACACACATAAACACACAGACATTCAGCTTTATATATATATATATATATATATATATATATATATATATATATATATATATATATGAAGTAAAAGATGGTCACACACTTTTTGAAGACACTTATTTTTAAGTAAAATTTAAATGAGAAATTTGAAAACTTTGAAGTGTTGGCTATAATGATAAAATCATTTTATTTACTTTTTTCTGACTTACAAGAAAAAAGTAAAAAAAAAAATAATTTTATATATATATATATACGTTTTATTTTTTATTACCGTATCTTTCTGTTAAGTTACATTGTTGTTTCAGCTACTCGGCCGTTTTTTTTTTTGCTGTCTGTAGCTTCCTCAGACTTTTACAGAAATGTTCGCTATTTTGGGATGAAAGAGTGAAAGAGTGAATGAGGTCAGGGGGTGCGAGGAGGGCGGAAGAAAGAGAGGAAGGGAACAAGGGGGAAGGTGGGTGGGGGCGCTTGGTATGTCGGTAATGTTTTAGTTTTGGGGTTTAAGGAACTTGTGGGGGAGGGTTTGGGAAGTTCATTTCTGGTGTGGCTGAGGGCATAGTGATACATGGAGGGAAGGGGAATATGTGGGGGTGGGGGGAGGAGGGTTTACTTTAAAATTCGAGTCTTAATGTTAAAGATTTTATGCGTCTTGTTGGTGAGATGATTTCTTGGTAAGTATGTCTTGACCTGTTGGGTGTTCGCTTCTGTTTGGAGGCGGGGGGGGGGCTATGATTCGGTTTCTTTATTTTTAGTTTTTATTTTGTTGTTTATTGTTTGGAGAGGGTTAGCTAGCGGTCGCGGGCACGGGTACATACATGCGCACGTACACACATATATACTTAAAAGAAACGATCACATGTACATATACATCCCCGCCCTGGAATGCCAATATATGCACACCCGACACTACCTTACCCCCTCCCCCTAAGAACCCCCTAAATCCAACAAAATAACACATACCCCCAATCACCACCAACTCACCACATAACCTCATCCCACATAACCACCCAATAATCGGCATCAATTCCCCTCCCCCTAGCCAAACCACTGCCCAACCCCAAAACACCCTACATGCAACCTCCACGACTTAACACGGAAATTGTTTACATATAACTATGTGGATTTACACCTGCAAAGGTAAGTGCACATGGAAATGTACAACCAACCGATGCCTCATGTGCATAGACGCATACTTTAGAGTATGACACCCCAATATAGCCTTCCGTATAAACTTATCGATAATACCATAAAAAAACAAATACCCCAACTTAGAACAATAACTACAGCACTCAATCCACATATAAAGTAAGAAAAATGAGAATAATAGTTCACAAATACATAGATAAGCTTAAATAAGTAGGTTAAAATGAATAAGTTTAAATAAATAAGTTTAAATGAATTCGTTTAAATAAATAGGTATAAATAAATAAGTTTAAATAAGTTTAATTAAATAGGTTTAAATAAATAAGTTTAAATAAATAAGTTTCAATAAATACGTTTGAATACATAAGTTTAAATACATAAATTTAAATATATAAGTTTAAGTAAATAAGATTAAATAAATAGGTTTAAATGAATAAGTTTTAATAAATAAGTTTAAATAAATAGGTTTTAATAAATAAGTTTAAATAAATAAGTTTTAATAAATACGTTTAAATAAATAAGTTTAAATAAATATATTTAAATATATAAGTTTAAGTAAATAAGTTTAAATAAATAAGTTTTAATAAAAATGTTTTAATAAATAAGTTTAAATAAATATATTTAAAAATATAAGTTTAAATAAATACGTTTAAATGAATAAGTTTTAATAAATAAGTGTAATTAAATAGGTTTAAATATATAAGTTTAAATAAATAAGTTTTAATAAATATGTTTGATTAAATAAGTTTAAATAAATAGATTTAAATATATAAGTTTAAGTAAATAAGTTTAAATAAGTAGGTTTAAATAAAAATGTTTTAATAAATAAGTTTAAAATAAATAGGTTTAAATAAATAAGTTTAAATAAAAAAGTTTTAATAAATAGGTTTGAATAAATAAGTTTAAATAAATATATTTAAATATATAAGTTTAAGTAAATAAGTTTTAATAAATATGTTTAAATAAATAAGTTTAAATAAATAGGTTAAAATAAATGAGTTTAAATAAATATGTTTTAATAAATGAGTTTTAATACATAGGTTTAAATAAATAAGTTTAAATAAATAAATTAAAATAAATAAGTTTAAATAAATAAGTTTTAATAAATATGTTTAAATAAGTTTAAATAAATAGGTTTCAATAAATAGGTTTAAATAAATAAGTTTAAATTAATAAATTTAAATGAATAAGTTTAAATAAATAGGTTCAAATAAATAAATTTTAATAAATAATTTTAAATAAATAAGATATAATAAATAGGTTTGATTAAATAAGATTAAATAAATAGGTTTAAATAAATAAATTTAAATAAATATGTTTGAATAAATAAGTTAAAATAAATAAATTTTAATTAATATGTTTAAATAAATAAGATTTAATAAATAGGTTTCAATAAATATGTTTAAATAAATAAATTTCAATAAATACGTTTAAATAAATAAGTTTAAATAAATAAGTTTAAATAAATAAATTTACATAAATAGGTGTAAATAAATAAGTTTTAATAAATAGGTTTTAATAAATAGGTTTTAATAAATAGGTTTTAATAAATAAGTTTAAATAAATAAGTTTAAATAAATAAGTTTAAATAATATATTTAAATATATAAGTTTAAGTAAATAGGTTTGAATAAATAGGTCTTAATAAATAAGTTTAAATAAATAAGATTTAATAAATAGGTTTAAATAAATAGGTTAAATAAATAAGTTTAAATTAATATGTTATAATAAATAAGTTTAAATAAATAAATTTAAATAAATAGTTGTAATTATATCCATTTAAATAAATAGGTTTAAATAAATATGTTTATCTAAATAGGTTTAAATAAATAAGTTAAAATAAATAGGTTTAAATAAATAAGTTTAAATAAATAGGTTCGAATAAAGAAGTTTATATAAATAGGTTTTAATAAATAAGTTAAAATATATAAGTTTAAATAAATATGTTTAAATAAATAAATGTTAATAAATTAGTTTAAATAAATAAATGTTAATAAATAGGTTTAAATAAATAAGTTTAAATACATAAGTTTTAATAAATAAATTTAAATATATAAGTTTAAGTAAATAAGTGCAATAAATAGGTTTTTATAAATAAGTTTAAATAAATAGGTTTAAATAAATAGGTTTTTATAAATAAGCTTTAATAAATAGGTTTAAATAAATAGGTTTAAATAAATAAATTTAAATAAATAAGTTTTAATAAATAAGTTTAATTGAATAGGTTTAAATAAATAGGTTTACATAAATAAGTTTAAATAAATAAGTTTAAATAAATTGGTTTGATATTATATTTCTGACGTTTTGGAAATGAGGATAGGTTGGTGTAATTATGGGTATTATTCGGACTACTGTTTTCGCTTTGAGTGTTATTTTACAACGTATCGGTCGATGTAGCCTTCGCTCTTCTTCAAGTATATTTTACCGAACTCAGGAATATGTTTGTCGAACTAGAGAATCTGCATGGAATTTCGAACGCATGTTCTCCTTCCGTCAGCCATGACTGAGTAGAAGTCTTCAAGTGCAGGTGGCAATTAAACTTGCTAATTAATTAGAACTTCTAGCCAATCTTGGCTGACGAAAGGAGAGCATGCTCCTGTTGTGGATAAAATAAAGAGTTCCGTTTGAAATTCCGAATAGATGAGAATAGGATTGCAAATTACATTGCTATGATGACTGGACTCGTGCATTCATAATCTGAAAGTTTTATTTCTCTGTCATAGATATTGACGGCGTGAGATTCTAAGAAAGCAAACGTTGTCTTATACGTAAGTCAGAAGCAGAAATGCGTCATTGAATTTCTGGCAAAAATTCATTGAGAATAATAATGGTTTTTAGAAAAATAAATTCTGGGACACAAAGGTTCATCCGTTTTAAGTGTGCCACTCCCGCCTTGTAGTTCTTCACTTTTATGAGTAAAAAATAGAAGCATTTACTTCTGGGAAGTGTGATAAATTGTGCTCCGGAAGCTTATGCTCAGCCATCATTCATTGCCGGCAAAAGTGCATTGAGTATAGACTATGTAAAAAAATAAATTCTGAAGCAGAAAAGATCGAGCCTTTTACTTGTACCGTTTTTTACTTTTTGGAGTGAAAAAAAAAATAGAATGTTTTACTTTTGAAAAGACTCGCGTATATTAATTATTTTAGACTAAAGTCGTTACTCTTGCTACTATAGTGAATTTCAAATCTTTTACAAAATCAACTACCGATTGTCATGACAAATAACACGCTACCTTAGACATTACAGCTCATCGTTCAAACTCCCCAGCTTGACATTCACATGCAATATGTTGGAACAAATAGATCGAGGACATTGCCAAGGCTATTGCAAAAAAAGGTGGCCTCCTTCTACCGTGCTAGAAAATTAGTCACACCTGAGGTTATTCTATATCTCTACAAAGCTACCATTCCTTCGCGCATATGGACTTTTACTACAGGTTCCAAAAAAATGAGTCTCCAATCTAATAGGCTGCATACTATCAATCAAACTCATCTGTCCCATCGCTGCAATGCCATATTCTTACAAGTATTTTAATGGAATGTGTTCTGATAAACTCATAGCATTTGCGTTGCTAAAACGTTCATACCTCCGATTATCACGACAAGCAGCAAAATTCAACTCCTTTACTTTGTTGGATATGGAGCCTGCTGCACACAACCCAACTCCTACAACAAACGTTTCTCTTTTTGTCGATGGGCA
The DNA here is from genome assembly GCF_053919585.1 of Euprymna scolopes. NCBI lineage: Eukaryota > Metazoa > Mollusca > Cephalopoda > Sepiida > Sepiolidae > Euprymna > Euprymna scolopes. The sequence continues at coordinate 42,943,688 of NC_136513.1, forward strand.
AAAAAGCCCAATTGTAAATTAAACTTATGTTGATAAATTCGGCTCTGTGTTAACGACAAAATAATTGTCAGGTGTATATATGATTTTAGCAATCATTAGAAAGTGCAAGCTAGAAAATCATATATGCATTCAACAATGCAACAACTGTAGAGGTTCCTATAGGAAATCCTTCTGCTCTAACAGCTTCTTCCCTTTAGACTTTAGAATTCCGTCCATGTTTCCTTTATTGTTTTACTGTACTTACCTGCAAAATTGATAAATGCAATGCTAACATCTTTCTGCTCAACTCCCCTCGTATTCCTATGTAGACATGGTCCCAAATAGTGCCCCTTGCATTTAAATGGCAATATGCCTTGCTTGAAGGAAAAATCATTTTGACATCAGATGTATCCCACGCCTAAAGTCCAACTGTTCCTTTATATGCACTGGTGAAAATCCTGGAGGAGACAACACCGGAATCCGTCGACGTCTGGTCGACTCAGCATCTGCATCATCTGAGCTTCCCCTCATGCGTTCGTGACCAAACCTTCACCAACTTCGCATGCAACTGGTGAGATTTGCTAGCTTTGATGTTAGGACTAAAAACTCGCAAACTTGTACGAACCGCTGTAAACAATGAGAATCTCGTGGCGACCAGAAAATCCTGAGGCACAATCTTCGTGAGCTCTATGCAGATGTCTGACCCGCCTAACAAACTAGCAAATAGAAAACATCAAAATCAAAACTTTGATTTACACCAAATGAACTTTGAAAGGAATTGTCAAAGGATATTGAAGCAGTCAATTTTATCGATAAAAGAATTTATTCGCTTTTCTTTCTAGCATGGACGCATGTCTGTTAACGGCTTTATTGGTTGGTCAGTCACGCTTCCAACTTGAAAAACAAGTTTCGTCACTAAGCGCACAGATTAAATCAACGCATGTTTGTTTCAGATACGAAATAGGAAACTGTCAGATCAGGTTTTCGTGCTAAAGTTTAAAAGAATATTTATGTAGTCTGTCACACTTCACTTTGAAAGACATTGTCATTGGTCTGTCACGCTAAAGTTAATCATTGGCTTTTCATTTGTTTTTTCTTAGTTATAAAATAAACTTTTCATCTGTCTCTCTCACTTGTGTTTGAAATAAAAATGTTATGGGTTTGCAACGGTTTGAAATGACATGTATGTTGGTCTGTTACACTTAATTTTGAAATATATTTTCGTTGGTCTATCACATTTAAATTTAAAATTGTATTTTCGTTCGTTTGTCATAATTAAAGTTCAATTAATATTTCCGTCGATATGTTGTGTTTAGGTTATAATAGCATTTTCGTTTACGTTTGAAATAGTATTTATGTTAGTCTGCCATGTGTAAGTTTAAAATATAATTTCGCTGGTTTATCACGCTTAAGTTGAAAATAGAATTCATGTCGATCTGTCAGCATTAATATTGAAATAGCATTCGTTGGTCTGTCACAATGTCCTTTGTCCTTCCACCTTTCGTTATTAAATAACGTATTCATCTTTAAACTGTAAGACGTAATGGACGCATCTTAATAAGATGCAGTTTTTGTTGTTGTTGTTGTTGTTGTTGTTGTTTTTTGTTTTGCTTTTTATTGATCTCGACAATGTAATTTGCAGCATTGATTGATGATCGATTTCTTGAGGAATTCATTATTTCTTTTATTATTTTATAGATTCCAACTGGTTCAGTGGTTATCAGCACGGGCTGATACGTCAAAATGACTTGTTCAACTTTTTGCTTTTCATTTCGACAAAGATATGAATCCACCTCTACTTCAACTCCATACAGGTGTCTTCAATACGTTTCCAGACTTTTTTCGTATGGTTACTTTTATTGATAATGCACACATGAAACTCTAGTCCCCTTCGAAGTAATCTCCTCCGACTGGAATGCACTTGTACCGCTCCAAGAATTTTTGTTTGGAAGACCCCATGGAAGTCCTCTTGCGTGAGCATGTCAATGACCCTCGACGCAGCCTCTTTCATCTCCTCAATTGCCATATAACGACACACGCTAAGGTCTTCGTTGAGATAAGGGAATAACCAAAAGTCACATGGAGCAAGGTGTGGACTATAGGGAGGGTGAGGAACTGTCTTGATGCCCATCTTGGTCATAACAACGTCTTTCTTTCTGATCTCTGAGCACCCTTCGGACAAACCGTGCAAATCATTCGCATTTTAAGTGCCTCGCTTATAATTATGTGCACTGTTTCCACACTGACATCAAACTGTGCACTTATTGTCTCTGTAAACACACGACATTCTTTATCCATAAAATTCTTTATTTGGCCAATCAACTCTTGTGTTCTGACTTCCTTACTCTTCCTACATCTCCTATCACCCCTCACAGACTTTCTGCCTTCCTTTAATCTCTTATGCCACTCAAAAATCTGACGTTCGATTCATACAAGATGGTCCAAAAGCAGTCTGAAGCATTCCATACATTTCTGTGGCATTTTTCCAAGTTTAAAACAGAATTGCATTGCATATTGGTCTTCTAAAGTGTCTTCACGTCCAGATTGCATTTTTGAAATTCAGCAGCTGTGAAAATCAGACTTTAATAGGGTGTATTCCAATTTCTAGTGTAGCTGTTCATTTGAACCTGAAATCATAAAAATTAGTCAGTCATCTCATAAGATGTATAGCAATACCATACTGAATTTTCAAGTCTCTACGCTAATTTTAAATGCCTATACAAAAAGCCTGGAAACTTACAAGGTGTCTTCTATAAGTCAAATAATAGGGTCGACAGTGCGGATTTTTTTAGCATGATTAGCTATCATTATTTACATTGTTATTCATCATCCGACATTGATCTGGTTCAAGGCCTTTAAGCTAATATTAATATTTTTCTGACCGTGATTCAAGAACCATCCTTCCATCTAAATATGTTGTTGGATACGGAGACGTGGCGACACACATTTAAAAGCAGAGGTGTACACACACGCACAATCCAGATGGATTTTGATCTACATTCTTGTGTCCTATCAAAATGATCGGAATTGCAATTATCACGAAAATAAAGAGATTTTTACATTCCAAGGTCAGGAATTATGAATTGCGCAATGCAAAATAAAAAAGAAGAATGTAAGATCTTAATATTTAAATTCCCAGGAATGTCGATTGATGTATATATAAGAGATAGCATAAACACCAGGGGGAGAAAAGAGCAGACTGACAGCCGGCGAGTGTGATTGACATCTTTGACATCCCTTCGTCGTCGTGCCACACACCAATCAACCCCTACAACTTACATTTCTCTCTCCCCCCTCTCTCTTTCTTTCTCTCTCTCTCTCTCTCTTTCTCTTTGTGGATAGGCAAAAAGCTTAATTATAAATAAATTTCTATGTTGATAAATTCGTCTCTGTGTTGATTTTGAGAATGACGGCAAAAGAATTGTCAGGTGTATATATGATTTTAGCAAGAATTTGAAAAGTGCAAACTAGAAAAGTATATGTACATTCAAAAATGCAACAGTGTTACTCCCGTTGTATTCCCGTTAGGAACAGATTTTATTGTTGATAGAATAAATCTGTGGAATATCAATCAATCAGATTGAGCCAATTTTTACGGATATTCGATACTAGCCCTGAACATCCTTGTAGTTCTAATAGTCTATCTACAATAATCACGACTTTATATTGCGTCCTACCCTCTTGGGAATATTGGTAAATCCAATCAACGTTCATATTTGTAGTTCTGCTGTATTGAGACTGATTAACTCTTCGTACTTCTTCATGTGTATGATACATTCTTCATTTTGTATCTTCGAAAGTCGCCTTCAAGAGATTGTCATCAATCATGACCAACAGAACATTAAAATAGGCACCAAATTCAGAATACTCCGAACGGTTGTGAGTGCTGAACAAATATTAATACCACGAGGAAAAAAACTAGGGGCAACTGAAACTTGGTTCCTGAGGAGAATCTTGAAGATATGTATTGGACAGAAAAGAAAACAAACCAGGAGATTTTAGAAGTGGCAAACACAAAAACGTTTCTAATATGTGCAATACGAAAAGAAAAATGAGATTCATGGGTCATGTCTACAGAAAAAGGCGGAATAGAGCAGATTAGCTTGACAAGAAATGTCATGGGTAGAAGAAACAGAGGGCGACAACGAGAAACATACGTTGACAGTCTGAATACCTGGGCAACATCAAAAATGATGAGCAACAATGAATCCATGAATGATGAGAAAGAGAGAGAAAGAGAGAGAAAGAGAGGGGGTGGAGAACCATAGCCGTCAATGCCAGGCAGAGCAACACTTGATGATGATAATCTTCGAAACATGTGGAAAGATGACAGATTCCAATCTCTTTAAACAAACTTTTGCATTATTATTCAACTCTGCAAGAACTTTTTAGCCGCGTCAGTTGAGTAAAACGAGATGGACAAGGCTGTATTTCACATTTGCAGATGATGTAGTTGATTTTAGAGTTCCCATCTGCTTTTTAATCGCCTAATTAGTCAATTATTAATCGCCTAATTTATCAATTATTGCCTAATTAGTCAATTAATTATCGCCTGATTAGTCAATTATTAATCGCCTAATTAGTCAATTATTAATCGCCTAATTCATATTCTCGTGCGATTGAATGTCCTCCACTAGACTCATTGTACTTCTGGGTGTTTTAAGGAAGTGTCGGTCGGTCAGCACTAACCCTATTCGGGTTTAACTGTCTTTATTTTAAAGGAGGAAATTTCATGGGAGTATGAAATCCACAATCGGTCCCCAGTCGCATGTATATCCCCATTAGGGAAGATGACGAAGTTGGGCTTTTACAACTCTTTCAGGGACGTGTCGACGTCCTCCTACATACAGGACCTGGAATTCCAAAATTGATTACATATTTTAGTAATAATCAGACTCGACGTTGCTTAACTTCGTTGATCTGACGGGAACCGGTGTGTCAACATGATTATGCCGTATTATTTATTTATTTATTATTTAAGGAAATTGGATACCATGCATCTATTTTCCAGCTATCTGGTCAAAAACTGTGTTCTTAATCCTTCTTCAGATGTTGTTAGAGGAGAGATATAGTTAAGAACGATTCTCCTTAATTTGACTCGTTGGGTTCCGTGGAGATGATGTCAATCCTCATTGTTAACGCCTGTAATCCCTGTTAGAATGGCCGCTTTGCGTTTTACCATTGATTAATTTGCATTATTATAAAATTCTGCAATTTTTTTAAGCTGTTGTACTGGTTTTGTAGTATGAAGCAGAATTGGTAGTACTGACTCGTATGCTTCTCCTTTCCATATCCCCAGATAGTTGGGGGGGTCTAACTCTATTTAGCCACGGCAGCCTTTAGTCTCCCATTATTATTCTCAGACTATTGCATGCCTTCCCTTGAACGCACAACAATGCCTCTCATCCAGTAGGGCAGGAAAAGCTTCAGAAAGTGGAGACGCCCATGTTTATCGAATAGATCATTTTCTAGATTTTACATCCGTAATTGAAGTTTGGTTTCTTCTAAAGATTTTGCTAGAGGCTGGACATGATATAGAAAATTTCTTCTTGATTTCAATAGAAAACTGAAAGTTTACATCCGTAGATAGGGTGGGTATGTAGCTTGGCGACAAGGCAGTGCTGTATCTTATGGTTCTCCTCTACACATTTGCGGTTTTGTAGCCCGATTTGGCCATAGTAGCATTCCTTTTCTCGGGCGGTTGAGTGGATGGAAGCAGGAATGGAAGCATGATCTGAGTCGCCTTCGAGCTTCCCGAGTGTGTTCATAAAGAAGAAGGGCGGCATAGCCTCCTTCCAGTTGGGTTACTGGAAAGGGCCTCCTTGCACTTTGGACAGATTGGAAAGTCTATTTGTCTCTAGCTGTGTTTGTTTACTGCAGTCCTGCAATGTCTTGTTCTCATCCGATTTGCGGTTACCCACTACTTCCCATTATTTGCAGCAAAACCTGGACCGCGCAAAGTCGGGTCTTCAATGGTATCCCCTCATTGGGAGTATTGTTTCTCCATTTCTCTTTCTATATCTCAACTGGGTCAAACTTTGGAATTTGGAGACGGAGAATGACTTTTGGGACGAGTATGAAGGTTGCATCCCTATGTCTGTTCTACAAGTATTTTAATGGTGAATGCTCTGACGAACTGCAGACACTTGTGCTCCCACGACGTAGAACGAACGGGCAAATACAATTTATACCGATGAATTTGTTATTAGATGTAAAGTTCATATGTAGAAATAAACGGAAACGGAAACTCGTGTTTTTAATTGAACCAGGGTGTCCAATAAAATGTATACACTCTTTAAATAACTATAAAACCAACATTTATTATAAGAAGGAAAAGTTTCACACATCAAAATATAGAAACCAGTTAATTATCGAAAGTGTTCAAATTGTTGGCCATTGTGTTTCATGAACAGCTGACAACGCTCACGGATTGAATCGAAAACATTCGTAAGCAGTTCAATTGGTATGTTGACACATCTTCTTTCAATTGTTACTTTCAACTCATTCATTGTAGCTCGTTTTTTTTTTTTTTTTGGTGTGAACCCTGTATTTAATATGCCCCCCCCCAAGAGAAAAATCCAGGGGAACTCAAATCCGGTGAGCGTGGATAGTACTCGATACTTCCTCTTCATCCTAACTATCTGTTTCGCAGGTGACTATCAAGACATGCTCTTACGTCATGATGATAGTGGGAAAGTGCTCCATTCTGCTGGAAATGCTATTCTTTATTCCTAAACATCTCTTGGGAACGTGGCATAGCGTATTCATGTAGCAAGTTGAGATAATTTAAACAGTGTATGCATTTTATTGGGACACCTTGTATATCGATGTGCGTTTTATTATTTTTTATTTCTTCATTATAATAAAGTACACTAACTGAAAAAAAAATAGGATGTATAACAGTATTTTGGCTGTTTAAAAATTATCGAGACGGTCCGTCAAAAGATAACCTTTTTAGCAATGAATAAAAATATACTTGCTTTCTAATATTTACTTATTTATACATGTTCTGGAGTTGTTTTATGTTTAGATAACAAACATCAATCGACTGAAATGTTTAACTATTAATAATAACTAGTGGGGCCCGTTAAAATTCCACGGAATGATAAATATATTTAATCAATAAATATGCTTTGATAAAGCTGATATTTTTCTGGGTAGCGTAAAAAATACGTTATACTTTTACTAGAATATCTTGTCCTTTTCTTTTCTAGTTTTACAACGAGTCCTGTACTTTTCCATGTTTAAGCTTAACCATGTTACTTTTCATGCTCACATTTTTCTATTGTAATAAAAATATATTTTATAAAGTTTTTAGTTTGAAATTACATTTCTGAATTTTTTAAATGAGGATTCGTTATTTGTATTATTTGAATTCTTCGGACTACTATTCTCATCTTGAGTGTAATTTTCCCAACGTTTCGGTCGATGTAACCTCTTACTTAATTTTCAATTTTCAAGATGCGCGTCAAAATGGATCAGTTTTTACAGGTCAACAAATACCGCCCTCTGTGTGGTACGGATGAAACTAGCAGCAAAAATGCCGGAGAAAAACATAAAAATGTCATTGGAAAAATAATGGAATGGAAACGGCACTAACCCTATGCGGGTTTAGCCGGCTTCCTCCAAAGAATGAAGTTCCATGGGAGTATGAAATTAACAAGCAGTCTGTAGTCGCATGCATACGCCCTTGAGGGGAGATGACGTGTTAGGTTTTTGCAACTCTTGCAGGAAGGTGTCGACGTTCTCCTACATACATCGCCTGGAATTGCTAAATTGGTTACCCATCTGGTACTGACCAGGATTAACGTTGCTTAACGTGGGTGATCTAACGGTTGGTCAACTGTCGCCCTTAAAATTGAAATAACATGGTTATGCGCATCAATCTGTCTCTACCTGGGTTAAATGCGTTTACACATTTTTATAAGAGAGTATGCCCGTCCGTGTTGTCTGATTCGTCTGTCTGCTGTCTGTCGCACTCAAGTTTGAAATAGCTTTTTCAGTCAATTTTATTTATTGCGGACAACAATTATCCTCATCTTTTTCTTAGTTGTTTCACGACGTTTCGGCCAACTATTCCTCTGGCCTTCGTCAAGTGGTAACCGCGACGGGATAGGAACTCTGAATCTCCTGACTGCATTCATTGCAATTACTGCCTTCCATAGTTGTTGTCGTCTGACCATGTTTTTGGCCAAGTAAGCCTCTGGCCGGCTTTGGGTAGGATTGAAACCGCTATCTTCAGACAATTCTCACGTGAAGAGAGTCAACATCTCTATCAACTGCGCTATGGGCCCCGAAGCAAAGAAACGTGGTTAGACGACAACAACTACGGAAGGCAATAATTGCAGTGGATGCAGTCAGGAGACTCAGATTTTCTATCCCGTCGTGGTTACCACCTGACGTAGGGCAGAGGAATAGTTGGCTGAAACGTCGTGAAACAACTAAAGAAAGATGAGGATAATAGTCCGCAATAAATAAATTAATAAACAATACTCATCTCAATAATGAATTCCAATCAAAATAGTAGCTTTTTCAATGTTCTTAATAAGAGACTGTTTACCGGACTGTCGGTCTGTCGCGCTTAGGTTTTAAATAAAATTTAAACACGTCCATAACCTTCTATTTTTTTTAAATTTCTTTATCATTTATTTATTTTTTTTTTTGTTAAAGATTCCAGATATCACCCGCTATTTCAGACATTCACATCGAAAGCTCTTTTTAAGATTCTAACTTTCTTTCAAATGAACCTGTTTGTATATCTCTTACACTTAACCAATCGGATACATTCGAAGGTAGTGATTGATATTAAAATTGATTCGAGAACACTTCTACTGTCTGGTAAATTTTACATAAGAATACATTTTAGATTTTATCTATTAGGTTGACAAGAAAGTTCTTGCGGAATTTATAATTTTGCTTTCAAATAATGTATTTTCAAATAAGTTTTCATTATAATATCTTTAGGTTATATATCATTTTAATGAGCGTTTCTGATCTATCTAATCGTTTAAATTACAATCGTTTTTAAACAATTATGTCTTCTTTTTCAGACCGCTGAATACACGATGAAAAAAAAAGCAAATTCGCACAATTTTCTTATTCCAATTCAAGCTAGGCCGAAAAGCTGTTGAAATAGCTCACAATATCAACCATGGCCCAGGAACCACTACTTAACGCACAGAACAACGATGGTTTAAGAATTGTTTTGGCGGCGACAAGAGTCTTGAAGATGATGAGCGTAAGGGTCGGCCATCGGATGCTGACAACGATCAATTAGGAGCCTTAGTCGAAGCCAATCCACGCACAACTGTTCGAGAACTTGTTTCTGAATTTGACGTAACGTATATGATGATTACCAACCACTTGAGGAAGATTGGAAAGACAAAAAACTTGATATATGGGTCTTCACGAAATGAAGGATTACCCCCCCCCAACAAAAAAAACGCCGTTATTAATTGTCATCTCCCTTTTTTTACGCAACAAGGACGACCCGTTTCTCGGCCGGGTTGTGATTTTCGATGAAAAGTGGGTTCTTTACGACAACCAGCGACGTTCAGCTCAGTGGTTACACGCTGATGAAGCTCCACGACACTTCCTGAATCCAGAGTTGCACCAAAAGAAGGTCATGCTGATTGTTTGGTTGTCTGTGACAGGTCTCATCCATTACGGTTTTTGGAATGTTAGCGAAACCATTACGGTGTAGAAGTACTGTTAAAAATGGATAAAATGTATCAGAAACTTTGACAATAACACCCAGCATTAATCAACAGAAGCTCAATTCTCCCCCACGACAATATTCGACCGCACATTGCTAAACCGACTCTGCAGACGTTGAACGAACTTGTCTACGAAACTTTGCCTCATCAGCCATACTCTCCGGATTCAAAAACATTTCCATTAACAATCTCTGGTATATTCTTCATAAAAATACACTTTTAGATTTTATGTAGATTCTCAAACCTTTCTTTCTATAAACACAAAAACATCACACACAAACGTTGACTTACTTCCTTTTTGGGGGGAGGGGTCTGTGGGTGTCAGGCATTCACCCGCTATTTCAGAAACTCCGACCGAGAGATCATTTTTTATGATTTTAACCATGCCTTTTATTGCAAATATTTGTACCTTTCTTGCACTAGGTTCACCCGGTATATTTGCAAGGTAGCTCTTGTCTTTCTTTTTCATGAGTCTGGTTACTTCTATGGTTACTAGAATGATGGAAACCTTTCTAATTTCCAGTTTCGTGATGAAAATTGGTTTGCTGGCTCTTGTTTTGTTTCGTTTACCGTCATGAGGTTTTGATTTTGGGAGCTCATCAGATATTGCTTGCTACTCACAATAGTGGCACAATCTCTGAAAGACCACCGTTGATGGTAAATCTCTGAAAGACCAAAGTTGATGGTCAATCTCTGAAAGACGAATGTTGATGGTCAATCTCTGAAAGACCAACGTTGATGGTCAATCTCTGAAAGACCACCGTTGATGGTCAATCTCTGAAAGACCAACGTTGATGGTCAATCTCTGAAAGACCAACGTTGATGGTCAATCTCTGAAAGACCAACGTTGATGGTCAATCTCTGAAAGACCAACTTTGATGGTCAATCTCTGAAAGACCAACGTTGATGGTCAATCTCTGAAAGACCAAAGTTGATGGTCAATCTCTGAAAGACCAACGTTGATGGTCAATCTCTGAAAGACCAACGTTGATGGTCAATCTCTGAAAGACCAACGTTGATGGTCAATCTCTGAAAGACCACCGTTGATGGTCAATCTCTGAAAGACCAACGTTGATGGTCAATCTCTGAAAGACCAACGTTGATGGTCAATCTCTGAAAGACCAACGTTGATGGTCAATCTCTGAAAGACCAACTTTGATGGTCAATCTCTGAAAGACCAACGTTGATGGTCAATCTCTGAAAGACCAAAGTTGATGGTCAATCTCTGAAAGACCAACGTTGATGGTCAATCTCTGAAAGACCAACGTTGATGGTCAATCTCTGAAAGACCAACGTTGATGGTCAATCTCTGAAAGACCAACGTTGATGGTCAATCTCTGAAAGACCAACATTGATGGTCAATCTCTGAAAGACCACCGTTGATGGTCAATCTCTGAAAGACCAACGTTGATGGTCAATCTCTGAAAGACGAATGTTAATGGTCAATCTCTGAAAGACCAAAGTTGATGGTCAATCTCTGAAAGACCAACGTTGATGGTCAATCTCTGAAAGACTGATGTTGATGGTCAATCTCTGAAAGACCAACGTTGATGGTCAATCTCTGAAAGACTGATGTTGATGGTCAATCTCTGAAAGACCAACGTTGATGGTCAATCTCTGAAAGACGAATGTTGATGGTCAATCTCTGAAAGACGAATGTTAATGGTCAATCTCTGAAAGACCAAAGTTGATGGTCAATCTCTGAAAGACTGATGTTGATGGTCAATCTCTGAAAGACCAACGTTGATGGTCAATCTCTGAAAGACTGATGTTGATGGTCAATCTCTGAAAGACCAACGTTGATGGTCAATCTCTGAAAGACTGATGTTGATGGTCAATCTCTGAAAGACCAACGTTGATGGTCAATCTCTGAAAGACGAATGTTGATGGTCAATCTCTGAAAGACCAACGTTGATGGTCAATCTCTGAAAGACTGATGTTGATGGTCAATCTCTGAAAGACCAACGTTGATGGTCAATCTCTGAAAGACTGATGTTGATGGTCAATCTCTGAAAGACCAACGTTGATGGTCAATCTCTGAAAGACGAATGTTGATGGTCAATCTCTGAAAGACCAACGTTGATGGTCAATCTCTGAAAGACTGATGTTGATGGTCAATCTCTGAAAGACCAACGTTGATGGTCAATCTCTGAAAGACTGATGTTGATGGTCAATCTCTGAAAGACCAACGTTGATGGTCAATCTCTGAAAGACTGATGTTGATGGTCAATCTCTGAAAGACCAACGTTGATGGTCAATCTCTGAAAGACGAATGTTGATGGTCAATCTCTGAAAGACGAATGTTAATGGTCAATCTCTGAAAGACCAACGTTGATGGTCAATCTCTGAAAGACCACCGTTGATGGTCAATCTCTGAAAGACCAACGTTGATGGTCAATCTCTGAAAGACGAATGTTGATGGTCAATCTCTGAAAGACCAACATTGATGGTCAATCTCTGAAAGACCACCGTTGATGGTCAATCTCTGAAAGACCAACGTTGATGGTCAATCTCTGAAAGACTGATGTTGATGGTCAATCTCTGAAAGACCAACGTTGATGGTCAATCTCTGAAAGACGAATGTTGATGGTCAATCTCTGAAAGACCAACGTTGATGGTCAATCTCTGAAAGACTGATGTTGATGGTCAATCTCTGAAAGACCAACGTTGATGGTCAATCTCTGAAAGACTGATGTTGATGGTCAATCTCTGAAAGACCAACGTTGATGGTCAATCTCTGAAAGACGAATGTTGATGGTCAATCTCTGAAAGACCAACGTTGATGGTCAATCTCTGAAAGACGAATGTTGATGGTCAATCTCTGAAAGACGAATGTTAATGGTCAATCTCTGAAAGACCAACGTTGATGGTCAATCTCTGAAAGACCACCGTTGATGGTCAATCTCTGAAAGACCAACGTTGATGGTCAATCTCTGAAAGACGAATGTTGATGGTCAATCTCTGAAAGACCAACGTTGATGGTCAATCTCTGAAAGACCAAAGTTGATGGTCAATCTCTGAAAGACCAACGTTGATGGTCAATCTCTGAAAGACGAATGTTGATGGTCAATCTCTGAAAGACCAACGTTGATGGTCAATCTCTGAAAGACTGATGTTGATGGTCAATCTCTGAAAGACGAATGTTGATGGTCAATCTCTGAAAGACCAACGTTGATGGTCAATCTCTGAAAGACGAATGTTGATGGTCAATCTCTGAAAGACCAACGTTGATGGTCAATCTCTGAAAGACGAATGTTGATGGTCAATTTCTGAAAGACCAACATTGATGGTCAATCTCTGAAAGACTGATGTTGATGGTCAATCTCTGAAAGACCAACATTGATGGTCAATCTCTGAAAGACCAACGTTGATGGTCAATCTCTGAAAGACCAACGTTGATGGTCAATCTCTGAAAGACCAACGTTGATGGTCAATCTCTGAAAGACGAATGTTGATGGTCAATCTCTGAAAGACCAACGTTGATGGTCAATTTCTGAAAGACCAACATTGATGGTCAATCTCTGAAAGACCAACGTTGATGGTCAATCTCTGAAAGACCAACATTGATGGTCAATCTCTGAAAGACGAATGTTGATGGTCAATCTCTGAAAGACCAACGTTGATGGTCAATCTCTGAAAGACCAACGTTGATGGTCAATCTCTGAAAGACGAATGTTGATGGTCAATCTCTGAAAGACCAATACTTTCCAGAGGGCAGATACAGCCTAGGCAGAAGCAAATTTTTGTATGTTATTCTGTATAGTTTCAACATTTTCATTATTTTAGTGTCTAGACTGATTATGTCTTTTTGTGTCCAGTCAGTAGTTCCAAAGCTGTATGTTGCCCGTCCGTCTATCCCGATAAACTACTAAAATAGTGTCCTCATCTCTAAAAGTACAACTTTAATGGACGCATCTAAATTAGATACGCCCTATTATCTCTGTTAGATGATCAGCCTGTGACAGACAATTAAATAGAATTCTGAAGTTTATCAATTTAAAGTTTATGGATTTTTTGATGAGGATTGATAATTCCGATTATTTTGGATTATTCCGACTACTGTTCTCATCTTGAGTGTTAGTCGCACATAGTTTTGGCCGATATGACGTGATGGATAAAGTATTAAGAAAAAATCAGTTGTAAATGACACTCGTTTGAAGCTTGACGGTTCCATCCTCACTGCGTTCGATGCGAGGAATACAACTGCGAATTACACAAGACTTTAACCCGATCATGGCTGACGAAACGAGAACATATTACCCTCGTGGATTACATTAAATTAAAAATTCCGAGCAGATTCCTGGGTTCGACGAACAAATTCCAGAGTTTGACAAGATACACCTGAAAAAAGTCGGAGGTTATATCGACCGAAGCGTTATGCGAATAATTTTGACTTTGGGAATAGTAGTTCGAATAATCAAAAAAATATACATACCAATTATAATGTCGAAAATCCATTTTAAATAGTATAAAATTTAAAATTACATTTTTATTGGTATGTCATGTTTTAGTCTAAATGGCATTGTTGTCGGTCTCAATTATATTTGAAATAGTATTTTTTTTCAGTTTGTCAGGCTCAAGTTTGTAATGTATCTGTTTCTGTTCTAAATTGTTTAGATGAGGACTGATTGTTTGTATTGCTTGTATTGATCGGACTATTATTTCATCTTGAGTGTTATTTGTGCATAAAGATAAACAAAAATTGCACAACCCCTTCTTAAAATTTCAACAGTAAAAAGGAGATAATCCCGTCAAACTGTATTAAAATTACTTTCCCTTGTCGACCAATTTTTTTCACATATACAAAACCACGACGAAAACAAAAAACAACTCCAAGAATACGAAACCATCTATGGAGCCAGTAATTTTTCTCCTTTTTATTTCCAAGATAGCGGCCAGCATGTCTGACAAAGATCGGAGGCTACACCGACCGAAACATTGCACAAATAACACTCAAGATAATAACAATAGTCCGATCAAAACAAGTAAAACAAACTCATCTGTTTCTGCTTGTCGACGCTTAATGTGCATATTGAATGGACGCATCTTAACATGCATATTGAATGGCGCATCTTAACGTACACATTAAATGGGCGTATCTTAACATATTCTGTTGTTGTTTCTTTTTTTTCCAGCGTTTGAGTGAGTAAAATTTTGCATAGAATTACATTTTGAATAGCAGAAAGGAAGTTTGACTATGTTTGCCAGTGAAACGGGACATGGGCAGATTTTTTCATTATTTTCTGTCATAATATTTTGTCTTCTCTTGTTTTAATAGAATAGTTTAACGAAACACGCGCACAATTTCCATGGTTGTGTGTGTGTGTGTGTGTGTGTGTGTGTGTGTGTGTGTCTCTCTCTCTCTATTTCCATCTCTCTCTCTCTCTCTCTCGTTCTCTTCTCTGCCGCTCTCTCTTTCTCAGTATATTTCCCTCTTTTTCTATCTATCACTCTCTTTCTATTTCTCTCTGTAACTTTCTCACTCTGTATCTCTTTTACTCTCTCTCTCTCTCTCTCTCTCTCTCTCTATATATATATATATATATATATATATATGTATATCCCCTTCTGTCTCTCTCTCTCTCTGTTTCTCTCATCCTCTCTATCTCTCTCTCTCTTCTACTCTGTCTGTCTGTATTGCTCTTCCCATCTCTATCTCTCAGTGTCTCTCTCTGTGTATCTATTTCCTTCACTCTCTCTCTCTCTCTCTCTACCTATCTACTTCTTGTTCTCCATATCTGTCCCTCTCCCTTTCTCTCATCCTCTCCTTGTATTTCTCTCACCTTTTCTTTCTCTCGCTCTATCTCTCTATCTATCTATCTATCTATCTCTCTATCTATCTATCTGTGTATCTATCTGGTTATCTAGCTTTCGTGTTACGTTACATGATCAGTGCCGTTGTGGAATATGGAGCGGTTACCCATTGTGTCCAATCACGCACTAATCCTTTTTCGAAAAAGACTTGTTTGAGTTACGGCATATCAACCTGTTTGTATATGTTTGGAACAGCGAAGAGTCAACAATACCCTCCGTTATTGATAACATATACAACATAAAATTATACACTTACTTGTTTATAGAGGGGTTTCAAAACAAAGTCTTAATTTCATTATCTCTTTTCATATATACCTCGTATATATATATATATATATATATACAGCAAAAAAAATATATATATACAGCATATATATATATATATATATATATATATATATATATATATATAGCAAAAAAAAATGGACCAAAGAAATTTTATACATTTTATGCACTAAAAACTATTGTTACATGATAAGGGCTGTCCCCTTTTCATGTAAGTATAAAAATAGAGAGATTTAGTTAAAATGAAAATAAAATGAGAGAAAGCAGGAATCGAACCCTGGATATAAGTTTTAAAGAACAATAGGTTTAAATGGAATGTCCAGTAAATTGTTGATTCTGATGAAATAAATAATAAATAAACTATCATTGTTAGAAAGAATGTGGATAATAAAATATGGGTTAAATGAATTAGATATGTAGGCTGAATTCCTTTGTGAAAACAACAAAGAAAAAATGGGAAATCAGAATGTTCGGAAACGTGCAGGTCACGCATGTTGATGGCACATAAATTGTGGTCACGTTGGCCGCACATGCATGGATTTCTCAATATAGGAAGTGAGAGTTAGTTAGTTAGAGTTAGTGAGAAACTCAGAGAGGGTCTGAGGATTCGAACGTCTAGAAGCGAGACGGTCACTTTGAAACTTAATATGTGAAGCTTTGAATTCTTGATGATGAAAACCACGGCCGGTCGTGAGAAAAAATAAAACCATCAGGTGTTTTTGTAAACGTCGTCTTTGTGTTGTGATTCCAGCAAAAAGTAAAGTGAATTGTTATTATATGTCTATATGCCTGTGTTATAAAATGTCATGACATACACATCTCATATCTACAATGTGAACTCTACATCTCATATCTACACTAAGACTGTCTGAAGACTGTCTACACAATGTCTGAACAATGTCTCCTCACTCGAAGAGTTTCCATAACAACACTTCTAAGTAATGAACATTTAATTTAAAATATGAATAGTCATAAAACAAACAATCTCTCCCTTACAACATCTCCCTCTCTGAATCTTACAACATCCCTCTCTCTAAAACTCTCTTAATAAAACTCTCTCAATGAAACCTCAATATAACACTATATTGAACAAAGAACAATTGAACAAGGAAACTTAAACGAGACTAATAACACAGAACAAGACATTTACTTTAATTACTGTTTAGGGTGGAATCGCATTCCATTTTGATTTCTTTAAAAGATCAATCCTTTTAGACATGCTCTCAACCAAACTGGAACACTGTGAAGAGGAGCTGATATTCCATTCGCTTTGGCCAGCTTCCCACGGTTTGTCATTATTCGAAAAAGTTCTTCCAGCCAATGCACGAGAGATTATGGACCAAATATTCTCGATTGGGTTTAAATCGGGGCTTTGACCTGGTCAAAAAATCACATTAATTGAATTATCATTTCTTGTGACTTTAGCAATGTGTGCAGGGGCATTATCATGTTGAAAAATAATGTTCTGGGATATTCTCAGCTTATGGATACTTGGTAATAATCTTGTTTCTAATATTCGAATGTATTCCTTTGCATTGATTGACTTCTCACATCTAATAAGTTCCCCAACTCCTGCAGCAGTAAAAGTTCCCCATACCATTATCTCTCCATTCACGTGTTTAACGGTCGTTTTTATGCAACTTGGTGAAAATCTTTAATCTTGATTCATCAAACAAGAAAATATTCATGAATCTTTCTTGCCATAACATGAGAAAAATCTCTTTTTTATCATTGATGTTCTTCTTAGATAAAAATGCCATCTCTGCACACCTTTTAGAAGAAAATCCCATTTCTTTCATTCGTCTAGATATTGTATATCTAGAAAGAGAATTTCCAGCCCCTGTTTTGAATTCTTTGCTATGGTCAACATAAGTTTTCTTTCAATCCTTCAAAACAGTTAATTAAAGCCTGTGGTCGTCCTTCAAAGTGGATGCTCTAGGGCGACCAGATCCAGATTTCCCTTTTACCAAGTGTTTGACTTCGAACCTTTGACCAATTCGCTTCACTGCAGAAAGAGATGTTTTCACTTTTTCTTTTCTTAAAATATCTCAAATCTGCCTGTAAGTCATTGTGGACTGCCTTAATCCTGCAATTCGTTTTTTTTATATCCTCACCAAGATGCGGTCTTACCATTTTTAAAATTAATTTTTCCACTTATTATTATATGCTATAATAATAATGATCTGCCAAATAGAAATTTTCAGTTTAAATTAACAAAAATTCATAGAAAAATATTGAAAAATCGATTTCTTTCTTCTTTCTGGCTTCGCCCATTTTTTTGCTCACGAGTATATATATATATATATATAATTTTTATTCTATAGAATTTAAACTTGATATATAATGTATTTGGATGTGAGGAACAAATTCGATTGGTTAATTCGTAAAAACGACAACTAATGGTCAAAATTGAAACAGAAAATTGGAACTTTGCGGGCGTAAGTTGGCTAAACCTGTTATTTGTATGCATGCATTTATACCTTTAATAATGTTACTTTTTAAGCTTTATATGCATATGGATTCATATCAAAGGGTAACAAATATTGCTGGAGAGTTAAATGTTTTGGAATCGATTCTAGCTGATGGCACTAAAGTAATATTTTTTTTACTATATGTTGAGTACAATATAATAATTGGCCTCATAATAATAAATACGAAATCTGCAAAAATTAAAATACCATACTTAAGCGTATTTTACGACAATGCCAGACAGTCTGTTAGTGGATATATATATATATATATATATATATATATATATATATATATATATGTATGACTACTTAATTTACTCACATAAAATTAATATACGAAAGTATAGATTTATGCGTAAACTTTAAGTATTTACTTCAAATGTGCTCAATACGTAGGTAGAGCTAGTTAGTAATTTATTACTTTAAGCTTAATCGCCATATATATTTTATAAATTACTATATATATATATATATATATATATATATATATATATATATATATATATATATAGAAAGATCGAGAAGTGTATAGTAGTAGTAGTAGTAGTAGTAGTAGTAGTAGTAGTAAAATGTAGTAGTATGATGATGATGATGATGATGATGATGATGATGATGATGATGATGATGATGATGATGTACTTCCACGGATGCTTCTTGAGTTATTCGTAATGAATTATCGGTGCTATTCAAAGTATAAAAACAATGTATTTGTTTTTTTGTTTCTTTTTATCTTTGATTATTCAATTTTCGAACACCCTGCGTCCTTCATCAGAAATGACATAACGTGTTTTTGCGTTTTTTTATTTTGTCTATTTGCGGGTTAGTTATATCGAAGCGGCACTCAGCCTAAACGGGTTGAACCGGATTCTTTCAAAATAGGAAGTTTCATGGGTGTATCAAATTCACAAGCGGTCCCCAGTCGCAAGTATATCCCCGTCAGAGAAGCTGACGACGTTAGGTTTTTGCAGGAACGTTTCGACGTCTTTCTACATACAGTGCCTGGTAAATGGTCATATTTTTCTTACTGGCCAGACTCAACGTGGCTAAACTTCGTTCCGTGACGAGTACGTAGATGATAAAGATTTTTTCTGAATTTTCCTTGCTTATTATCACTTTCATTAACAGTGCAAATATATATAAACATCAATTTTTTTATTTAAATGACTAGCAGGCCAACCGACATTGCCCGGTCGTAAAATACGCTTAACTATGATATATTGATTAATGCAGACTTCGTATTTATTATTATACTAGCAAGGCCACCCGGCGTTGCTCGAGACCGTATAAGACAATGAGAAAATTTTTTACCATACTTGTTATTCTTAGGATAGAGGAAATTTTATTTTCATGTATCATTTGCGATCTTAAGCAAAAGAATATTTTACCTACCATATGGCGGGTATTATACAACGTATGTATGAAATAATTGTACCTTCCTTAGGACTAATACGGAAAAAATTCTTTATCTAGGCCGGGTAATGTACAACACATATTTAAAATAAGTTATATAATTTTCTGTTGAGCTAAATTTTCGGTATGTCACAAGTAAGAGTTTGTTTTTACATCAGAGTGCTTTAGTTAAGAAGCGCCTAATTTTTTATATAAAAGTCATACTACTCGAATATATTACATGATTTTCGATTTTGATAACTTATGTACGTCACACGTAGGATTTTCTTTGTTTTTTATATAGGTACTATACTGTACAAGTACCTTATTTCTTAGGTATAATACTGTACAAATACCTTTTTACTAATTTTAAATAAAAGAACTCGACACTTTTAAGTAAGTTTCTGTTGTGCTAAATTTTCTGTGTGTCTAGAGTAAGACTTTGTTTGTGTTTTCATCTAGGTGCTATAGTGAAGAAGTGCCTTATTTTTCATTTAAAAGTCATGCTATTCGAATATATAACGTGATTTTCGGTTTTAATAACATTTATGCACGTCGCAGGTAGGATTTTCTTTGAGGGGTTTTATATACTACTATACTGCACAAGTACCTTATTTCTTGGGTAAGATAATATACAAGTACAAGAATTTCTATTAACCTAACCGCGCCGAAATACAACTGTGAAATGAATCTACTTCGTCTCAACAAGGGACGCGGTCATTCAACCAGCCAATAACCCCAAGCCGATATCTCACAAGTAGCAGTTTCAACTCGAAAGGACGATGCCATCCAGCAATGCTAACCAAGCGAGCAACTTATGATAGGATTTTCAGAATGTGAGAGATTGTATATAATAAATTCCACAGCCAAATAACGTCGCAGCGCACAAGAGCCATGACAGCCAACGATCAACGTTTGCTCGGTTGGTGGAGTGCTTGCCTCGCATGCAGGAGCCTCGGGTTTCGAATCCTGAGTTCGGATGTGTCTGATTGATGAGCCAAAATGAGAGCGAAACTCGAGTCTTGGACTTCCGGTTCGTTGGCTGTCATGGCTCTTGTACGCTGCGACGTTGTTTGGTTGTGGAATTTATATATATATATATATATATATATATATATATATATATATATATATATATATATATTGAGAGAGAGAGAGAGAGAGAGAGAGAAACATACATATATATAGACAGATATATACCTATAACGTTGAGTTCTTCTAACTCTGACATTAATATTAAAAGCCTACTTTTTTCTATTTAAAACTCTATAACACGGTCTTCTTAATATACTGAGTCATGCATATGCGAGCGAATACACGACTTCATTTTATGGCTTTTATTGGGTGATTGATTTTATTTCATTATTACGCTGAATTTTATTTATGCATAGGTTTTCCATTCTGCATAATTGCATAGAATTGAAAATGAAAACGTTCAATCACACGGAAATTTATATATATATATATATATATATATATATATATATATATATATATATATATATATATATATATATATATATATAGCATATTTGGACTTGCAGCATAAATTTTTTTATAACTTTTGAAATCATTACTATGTATTGGCTATTATTGGGGATAATTTCATAGTGAAAGACCTCTATGAAAATAAGAAATCTGCCTTAAGTAAAACATAATATTTATGCGTATTTTACGACTGGGCAACGCTGAACGATCTCTCTCTCTCTCTCTCTCTCTCTCGTTCTCTCTCTCTCTCTCTCTGTATATATATATATATATATATATATATATATATATATATATATATATATATATATATATATAACAAATTGTTTATGCAAAAACTATATATTACATATTACAGAAACGTACCATGGTTTCATTACAGGGGAGCGGCCGTTCTGTGACTTTTAAAAATTCAAACAAATCATCAGCGACTCACGAAAAGAAGAACCAATCAAAGAATCGTATATGTATATTATATAGAGGGAAAGAGACCGACAGATAGATAGATAGATAGATAGATAGATAGATAGATAGATAGATAGATATCCGTGTTAAAATGAAATTTTATTAATCCAGAAAAGCACTTCAAAGATCTAAAGTCAATAGAAATTTTTAGACTATAAAATTCGCTCATGTGTTTTATTATTGTTTTTTCATGCATGATACAAATCTGGAATTAATAAAAAAAAAAAAGAAAGAAAAAGAAAGTAAAAAGAGAGAAATAATATTAAAAAGAAACAATTTTCACCGACGAAATAAGAAAATTAAGTAATATAACTTTTTTAAAAAATCCAGGAAACTTCACTAAAAACGCCCAAGGGAACTGACGTTCTTTCGGCTAGCTTTAGTGCACTGGCACGGAAATAATGTATGCGATATAGTATTTCGACGCAACAGAAAACTAAAAAAAGCAAACCAAGTTATGTGCTCATTAACGTTTCGTCTTTATTTCGAGACTTTTTCTGGATGAATAAATTTAAAAAAAAAACACTAGTACAAATATTTGCAAATATATTTTTGATGCACTGAAATGTATGACCCTGTTCCTTTTCGAATGCAAGCATATAAACTGTTCCTTGCCAAAATTGGCATCATATATACGTTGGTGAAACCTTATGCTTATTAGATAAAAGGCTCTATGAACATAAAAGAGATATAAGAAATAGTAATTCTCTGAATGCATTATTCGCTCATTGATTGCTGCATAATTATACTTTTGGCGTCAAACAAGCAAAAATAGTAAAATTTATTTCAAATAAACCGCAACGAGACTTCTTGAATCAGCTTTTATCGTTAATTTAAGCAAAATTAAACAACGTGAAGCTTTCTATAATTTATCGCCAGTAAGTTTCTATTAAAAGAACATAATTTGTTTTAGACACAGGTTAACTCTCTTTCTCTCTCTCACTATACAAAACACTAATGAATTATATAACAAAAATAGATTCATTTCGTTTTAATTCCACATCTCTATTGAATTATAACGGACATATTTGTTCAAAAAGAATATAAATTGCATCATATCTTTTTAAATATATTAACGGCTGTATGACGTTATTAAAAACATCACTCTCTTTCACAACGCTATGTCCCACCTCTTTAAAATGTCAAAAAAGGGGCGATTAAAGGTCATCGAAAAGGAAAGGATTGTTGCTGGACTCGCACAAGAATTGTTCATCAAATATTTAGTTATGGAACTGGAAAGGAATCCAAGAACTTTGGTTTCATTCGTGAGCAACCCCAACACAAAATCAAGAAAGGATAAGGGCACCAGGAGAAACCTTTCACATCGTGATATTCGGAAAATTCGTATGGAAGTCAACCGAAACCCAAACAGCACCAGTGCTTCCACTTTTGCATGAGCTGGAATCGCTGCAAGGTCCAGACAGGCCCGATGTAATGTGTTGAATGAGATGGCAAAAAACATCAAAACTATTTCAAGGCCTCCATTGAGCAAACAACATAGGTAAAAACGAAAGGCTTGGGCACAGAATTAATGAAGATGGATTTCCAACGTTTCTTATTTACAGATGAGACTCGTGCTACTCTTGATGGTCCGGATGGATGGGCCAAAGTTTGGAACTCAAACGGAACCCCAACCCCTTACAGAGTTCATCGCCAATGAGGAGGTAGAGTTATCATATTTTGGGCGGGAATCATTAAGGATAAGTTAGTCGGATCATCCCGAGTTCCAGTGGTGTGAAACTTACCAGCAATGCGCACACGGCTTTTTTTTTGGATAAACATTTGTCACCATGGCTAGATGACCTACTATTGTCTCGTCGCTTTCAGATGATTTTTATGCATGACAATGCACCATCCCTTTCTGCTATGGCGACTGCAGCCCTCCTTGAATCTATGGGCTTCTTTGGAGAAACTCTCATGACCTGACCACCGTGTTCTTCAGACCATAACCCCATTGAATATCTCTGGTCAATATTAAAAAGAGGAGTTTATGAAGGAGAAGTGCAATTTACTTAAAAAGATGCCTTGTGGAGAACATAGTTGATATTGTTAGAGCCATAACTCCTTTTTGAGATCAAACCATTGACTTCCCCGGGGGACAAAAGGTTGGTTTAAGTTATTAAAAAAATGGTGGATATGTCGATAAATAATTCATTTATATGAGGCTTAGCACCTAGGATGTGCTTTTTCCTATTATTCTTTAACAGAAAAATATAATAAAAAGTAAAATTCACAAGATAAGACATTGTATATTTGCCCTAAAACAACATTTTAAGAAAATTTTGGGGGAATAACTAACCTTAAAGCAGTATTTTCATTTTGTTGTGACGTATATTTAGTGAAATATTGATATTTTCCTAAATCTGCAATAAAGCGATTGACGCAGTTTATATATATATATATATATATATATATATATATATATATATATATATATATATATATATATATAGTGTTATAATGGAATAATTCCAGAGGAAATCCGGGTGTGAGAGCTCAATGTGGTAAACAGAGCAATAACATAAAAAATATAACACGGAAATTACATAATTGTCGATGCAATCATTTATTTCAACCTTATGGTATTTTCAAGCATCTAAACCAGACAATTACATTTTTAGTATCAAAAATGTAATTGTCTGGTTTAGATGCTTGAAAATACCATAAGGTTGAAATAAATTATTGCATCGACAATTATGTAATTTCCGTGTTATATATATATATATATATATATATATATATATATATATATATATATTTATTTTGTGTACAGAAAGTTGTTAGTTGAGACAGGTCATTGGTACCGTCGGTTTCAAGCCCGATAATAAGGCCCGTTTAAGGTATCCTTATCAAGCTCTCTTCAGCCAATATTCGTCTGAAGAGAGCTTGATAAGGATACCTTAAACGGGCCTTATTATCGGGCTTGAAACCGACGGTACCAATGACCTGTCTCAACTAACAACTTTCTGTACACAAAATATAAGTACGCTCTTAAAATTTGGATTTTCCTTTTAATTGAGCACTCTGCTGGAATTCTTTTTCCAAAAAAAACTAATCATATATATATATATATATATATATATATATATATATAGTCATCCACATACAGTACTGTTTCGCTGTTTCACAGCTCATCAGTTCGGCTAGACAGGCAACTATATATATATATATATATATATATATATATATATATATATATATATATATATATATCCGTAGATTATTATATATTATATCTCAATCTCTCTATATAATAAAATACACACGATTATTCCCCTCTAGAAATGACAAGATATAGCAGGGCCCAACAAGTATCCAAAGTGGCCACGCTACCTGCCAATATCTGATAAAAGTGTCTGCTCAATCAATCGACTTAATTCAATAGACTAAATTTCTACAATAAATCCGAGGAGGAACACTCTCCAAAACACATCATCCTTGGAGATGGTAGCAAAGTACTCACTCATTGTTTTGTCCTACTCCATAGTTTATACTGTCACCAAAGATTTCATGAGGTTTACTTCTTGCACACGGCCGTAATTATTTCATTTGTTCATTGTTTTTTATTAACATTCATCTACTGCTTATCAAAAAATAATTGCTGTTCCGTGGTGTCGCGGTTTCCGTTTGCTTCTATCAATTTGATTGGTTGTTTTGATTCGTATCACTGTTTATGAGAAGGAATTTCCGAACATTTTCAAAATTAATTCTAACGTGGCTTCTTTCGTTCATGAAGATACCAAACATGTTCAGTCTTAAATAACGTATGGTTCAAACGTCTATTTTATCTTCTTAGAATATACAGTCATATATTAACATAAAATCGTTTTGTTTAACCAACCACAAAAAAAACACGTATTTACCTTTTTCATTTTTCATTACGTTTCAATAAAACCTACGAAGACTCAGAAAGAATCGATCAACTTCTCTTCCATTTTCATTACGTTAGAATGGCATTTTTGTTTCGGTTATTGACATTCGTAGAATGTGCCATGTTTTTTTTGTTTTTTTTTTCTCTTGTGAATAACCTTAGCTAATATTGACATAGAAATTTATACATACAAATCCATATATCTATAAAGGTGAAACTGTATGTCAGTGTGTCTGTGTGTGTACATTTCCCTACCAAACTACTCTGTCAATTTTCAGTCTAAAGACCCTAGAAGTGACATAAGAAGTATTGAGATTTGGCAAAATCTTTTTTACCGTTTTTTGGCCAGTAATTTGGCTGTCAAGGAGTCAAAGTTCAATGATTTGACCTTGGAAACTCTACCAAACTCCTCCGCCAATTTTGAGTCTAAACTCTTGAAATTTCAAATGTAGGTTACTTGAACATGAATCAAACACTTTAATTTGATTTGAGCCCAAAACAATAAATGTTTAGGGGTCAAAATTGGGGTTATATATATATATATATATAGATATATATATATATATATATATATATATATATATATATATATATATATATTACTCACGTCCACCTCAAACAAGGCATATCGCTACTTTGACGTAAGGATACTGTTACTGTTGGATCATGCTTAGGGAAAATAAACAAGATGTTGGTCTACGTTAGATTTAAACTTCTGCATATCAGTACCGTCAGTGAAGCAGGTAGCAGGGATGGAATTTCAAATTCTAGCTGTTCGATGGAAGAAACTATTAGTGTAGGAAGCTTTCTGTCATTTAGGGACCCCTAAAGTGAATGGGTGAGATTTTGTTGATTTAGCGGGTTTTTCGGGGTGTGTACGTCGAGGGGGCACAAGTACAATGAGTTCATCAGAGCAGATTCGATTAAAATACTTGTAAAACAGGCACAGAAGTGCAACATTGAGGCGATGGGACAGGGTTTGGAGTTTAGTTGACAAATCTAAACCTAATAGACTGGAGAACCTTCGTTTGGACTCTATCTAAGAAGGAGAGAGACTTGCGGTAGATTCACCAGCAACGATACTCCATGCATGGGCGAATGGTGGCTTTGCAGAGGTGCAGTACACTTTCAGATGTGAGTAGTTTTCTAGCACGATAAAGAGAACCTACATCCTTTGCAGCAGCCTTCGCAATGTCCTCAATGTATTTGTTCCAGTTTATAGTGTCTGGAAATGTTAAGTCTAGGATGGATGAATAATTTTCAGGTAAGGTTTTATTTTTATGGTTTCTTGTAGTTGTTAAAGGAGAGCAGCTTAGTCTTACTAGCGTTCAGTTTTACCATCTATTTACTGTTTTATTTTTCTACGGTCTGGATGTCATTTTCTAACGATTCTGCCATTGTCTTAGATTTGCGTACTTCCGATCTTCTCTCGTGCATGTTGTATCATCAGCAGCAGCAAATATATATTTCTGGGGGTGGGGTATGTATTTCTGTAAGAATATTCAATGTTAACATAAATATATTCATTGTATCACGTAAAGTGTTAAGTTTTGAGACATTTGTGTTGAACAAAGATGGCGGCTTAGTTCAGATCAGTAACCAAGATGGCGATTTTACAGGTTTGTAAAAATGTACCAAAGTTTGGAAAATGTGAAAGAATGATTGATTAGATAAATAAAACTTTGGAATTTTGAATATAGCGAAATTGTTATTTATACATACACACACACACACACACACACACACACACACATATATATATATATATATATATATATATATATATATATATACACACACAAATATTTACTATGATAATTAAATACCTACAGACACTAGTGTTTCATCCTTTCGAGAATCATCAGTGCAGGGTGTCACGATTAACGTCAGTCGAGAGTGTCGAACTCCGGCAACAGAAGTCATGTCTGGATTCATTAGCAAGGACCCGAACTATTCGGCTACCGACAACCGCGAGAGATACAGTTAAAATAAAACATTTATTCTTTTTAAATGCTTTTAACGTCAGTCAACGTGATCTAGACATTATATGACGACCTACGCATATGAGCTAAGTTGACCGACTTATTAAAACTGAAAGTACTCAACGTTAAGAAACATATATATATATATATATATATATATATATATATATATAGAGAGAGAGAGAGAGAGAGAGAGATATGCATATATATATATATATATATATATATATATACCCAAAAGCTCTGACCTTGATGAAAGGGAAACAAAACTTGCTGCTATGGTTTCAAATGAAAGCATGGGAGACTTGATTCCAAACGTTTCTCATATGTTATATCTCCCCTCTTTTGGAAATGAGTTACGATTATGATTATCTTCAGTATCAAATAAGCCTTATACAACCAAAGAGGAGAGATATAACATATGAGAAATATTTTTAATCAAATTTCCCTTAGCTGTTATTTCAGATCATTTGAAACATTAGTTTCTCCTCCATCAAGGCCAGATATTTTGGGTAAATATAAGATATTTTGTAATTCATATGCAAAACTAGGGACACAAATGACTATGATTAAAAAATTGTATGGCTGTAAAAAGAGCCAAACCAAGGCTCTGGGTGATTAATGATCCTCTTAATGTGCGACCTTAAGAACAAATATCGCATAGTCCACTACACAAGTCACGGCATTACCTTTCCATATATATATTGGATATTTAAATGCTCATATCTTTGGTTCTATGGTACGAAAGTATATGAAAATTTGCAGGCTTTTTGAAAATCATAACACTATTCTATTCTCAAAATTTTGTGACAATTGGTATTAAAGAACCTATATTTTCAAACCAATAAAATATGCCCAAAATTTAAGTACATTTGTATATATAGTATCCTGGTAGGCCAGCTTTAGTTTTGCTGCTTCGGTTTTCTATTCTGTGGCCTTGCCAGGTCACTAATGTGTGTGTGTGTGTATGTGTGTGTATGTGTGTGTGTGTGTGTTTCCGGTAAAATATTCGTTTTCAATCTTGGCATACACAAAACCCTTTGACAATCTTTTTAGTTTAGAAACTCAAGTTGAGTTAAATATACAAACAATAAGAACAGTATAGCTACATTCCAACTTCTAAATATTTTGTTTTCTTACCAAACAATTATTTAAGGATGCCAAAACTTCGGCACATTTTTTACAGATCTTTTATAGACTAAGGTACATTGGGCCTCTTCTGTTTTTGCAATAACCAGTTCCTAACATCAAGTAGCTTCATGCCTTGTCTCGGGCAATTTCCATAAAAACATGCCTGACAATATAATGTTGAAAAAAAGGAATTCCATAGAAGATCCGGCATCGCGTATTTAAGTAATCATCTTAGCATTATATATATATATGTGTGTGTGTGTGTGTGTGTGTGTGTGTGTATGTGTGTGTGTGTGTGTGTGTGTGTGTGTGTGTGTGTGTGTGTGTGTGTGTGTGTGTGTGTGTGTGTGTAACCCCTACAGGGCCAGTACAGATGCAGGCTATAAAGAAAGGTGCAACTGGCTCTAATCCCTGTGGCATCAACTTTTGTCTCTGTCTAGTGGTGGGATTTGTCTCCGTCGTCGTGGTTCGCTCATTTGTCTCCAATCTTGGTCCGGCTTCCATTCTGTCAACAGGGCCGATCTGAAAATAGACTGCACTACGAAGAATCGGCGTTTTCCAAACAAACGAAAGAAGTCAAAGATTATTTTTTTTTATAACGTAAAATAATTATTGCCTTCAACGTTACAAATAGCATATTCACAAACACGTTAATCACTTATACAAATTTTAGGGGCTGGCGTTCGCTAACAAAGTTCTTCGTTTGTTATCGTCAGTTTACACTTGGGAAAAAAATCGACTTAGAAGAGAAAACAAAGGCACATCTCAACCAGGTTGCAATTGGGGGAGGGGGCGAAGACGGGTGGCGAAGACGGGTGGCAGAGTGTCGTTCAGATGTCTTCGCTTGACGTTATATTAGAATCGGTCAGCTGTAACTTTCCTTTCAATACGTTTCCAAATGGCCGTCAACCAATCAGAAGCCGCCCTTTTTCTGGGTCCAGTAACGTTCCGCTTCCCAAATATCGGGGGAGGTCCAAGTATTTCCCATAGACCTCTGAACGCCTTGACGCAGAAGAAAAGAAAAGGAAATAAAATTATCGAAGAGAAAGAAAAGGGTTTTCCTCTCCTTATTTGAATTCGTTAGTGGTCATGGCAAAACTGAATTATTATTTCGGTAAAAGCAATAAACATCCATGAAGTATGCGAAAACTTCTCGCGGAATCTAACAGATGCAAGAAGTCTGATGCAAAAAGCCTTCTGTGGACATACATAAACACTCGCCCCATTTTACCCTTTATATATTCGACTAGCGAGGGAACCCGACGTTGCCTGGGTATATAAAAAAATTAAAAGGAAAGTAGGCTAGAACCCGACGCCTGACAACTTACCACATCACTATGCAGACCGAGAAGCGAGGAAGGGTGAAATTAAACGTTTAGAAAAACAGGTGCTTAAACGAATGTGAACGTGAAGATTTAGTGACCCTTCCAAGCACCCTCCCCAAAAAAAGCCTTTGGCGGATATACGAAAAGGATCACACGCACACATCACACATATTTTCGCTTTTATATTATAGATTACACTCGAAGCCGAAAAATTGAAACTTTAAATAAATTAATATTTGTTTATTTAAAACAAAACATAAACCTTTGCACGTGATCTTTTTTTCTAACCTCATGTTTTGAATAAATTGAAAAGTATGAAAAATTGTTAATCATTCAATTGTGTTTGAGAGTTTTAAAAGTTTATTTGTTGTTTGCAGAGTAGAGAAAATGTAATTTTTGTCAGTGTGAAACGATGTATAAGCAAATGATATCAGAGTTTTCTTTTCTTCTGTGACTCGTCTTTCGTTTTGATTAGTTTCTCTGTGACTGCATTTCTTCGTCAGTGTATTGGTTCTTTTTTATCAGAAAATACCGGTTCCGAGGAGCGTATTCATCTTTGGGCGAAGAAATTTTCAAAATGGAGACCCTCCAATAAGTTTCCAAACATTTTTGTACAGGCCTTTTAAATTGCCGTAGACTCTTGAAAAATTCAGTATGATGTGTGCTATATATTTTATGAGATGACTGATCAATTTTTATACTTTCAGGACCAAATAAACAGCTACAGGAGGACTCAGAATACCTCCTACCAAAGCCTGATTGTCACAACTGCTGATTTCAAAACTGCAATTTGGACGTGAAATCACTTGAGAAGAACGATATGCAATAAAATTCTGTTTTAAACTCGTACAAAAATGGCACAGAAACGTATAGAACGCCTCGAACTGCTTTTGGGCCATCTTGCATGAACCGAGTATCAGTTTTTGAGTGGCATAATTAAAGCAGGGAGTCTACGAGGGATGATGAGAGGAATCTAAAGAAGTCAGAACACCACTGATGCAACACTACTGATGCAATTCTCTATCTATATAAAAGCCAAGTACGTCCAAGGGTGGAATACTGCTGCTATATCTGGGCAGGAACTGCTAAAAACAGCCTATCCTGCCTTGACAAAGTACAAAATACACTTCGTGGCTTAGTGGGGGGGGCTCTTTTCTCTACCCTGCAAGCTCTCTCCCACAGAAGAGAGGTTGCGTGCCTATCCTTGTTTTATCATTATTTCCATGGCAGGTGCTCGTCTAAACTCCAATCTCTGGTACCCCCTCGCCAATCCTTCACGAAAAACACTCGTCTAGCTGAATCCACTGTGAAAATTTCCCCCACTCTTTATCTGTGCCAAGATCAAAACGTACATTCCATGAACAAAGCTTCTTTCTTAGAACTGCACGCCTGTGGAACTCTGTTCCGTCTGCCTGCTTCCCACCTGACTACAACTTGGATGTCTTCAAGTTCAACGTTAACAAATTCCTAATGAACCGCCCTCTTAAGTAAATACTTCATTAAATCTCCACACTAACGTACTTTACTTGCAATAACCATTATCCCTGGGTGGCTTCTGGGCCTTGATATGTGGTGACCACCGTGTAAAAAAAACACCAGAGTTGATTGGCCAAATAAAGAATTTCATGGATAAGGAACGTCGTATGTCTATAGAGACAATTTTATGCAA